>NC_056730.1:397063182-397363182 GCF_019279795.1 Protopterus annectens | reverse complement strand
GAAGATGAGCTCTCATCAGGGTGCAGGTTTGTTTTCTGTCATCTGAATTTTCTCACTTCCAGTGCTTGCTTTGCTTCCATGTAAGTCTTTGACTCACTAAGGAAAAACACTATGAAAACTGTTGGATGTTAACTTGAATCTCATTTCAGCATCACACCATCTTCTGATTGCTGGGATGAATTTACTTCCTTGCCTGATGTATGATGAATAGTCATTTTCCCATAAAACTTCTGGTGTCACCAACTCTTATCACCTTTCCCCATCTACCACAGTTTACTCAGGAGCATATCCTTCTGCTGGTATGTTTGCATGTTCATAAAAATAGGTTTTGTCTGATTCTCAATGACCAGATTTGCGACGCACACAATGTGCTCTCAGTTAGTAGTACTTGTTGTGGGATACCAGTTTAATTACTTGTTATAAAAATTATAAAGATTTATAATAGTAAAATATATATATATATATATATATATATATATATATATATAAATTGATAACTGTCTTCTCTCCAATTTTTCTGTAATGGCAAAGAACCTCGGACTCTGTCTCTATGCCCTCTCAAGTGATACTATTTTTTAAAACTGTTACTCCTGGAAAGCTTCATTTTCTGCCACTCTCTCCCTTATTTTGTTATGAATTCTACAACTTTTTCAGTTCATTTAAATGTGCACTTAGCAGTTCTATTTTCTTTCCAACCTTTTGTCATTTTACTTTATTTATTCTTGTAATGTCCCAATCTGAATGCATTTGGTTGTTTTTTTTCCCTAGGCTGGTAGAAACCATCACCTGCACTAAAGGTACAAACTGGTCTGATTAACTGTGTTGAGAACTGAAACCATCATCTGCACCAAAAAAAACAGATTGGTATTTGGTATTTTTCTTGCAAATTTAAGAGTAACTGGTATCATCACCTGATGGGGTATGAAACATCTGGTATAATTTGTTGAATGCGGTAGTACAGTATTGCTCATTCAGCTATTGTCTTGGAATCCTTTGTCAATCCAAAGCTTTAATGTTAACTCATTCCCTCCAGTACAGCTCTTCTGAGTGTGTACCTTTAACTCCCAGTGGGTGTGGCTTGAGCCTTTAAAATAATGAAGTTATCACCTTACAGTTCTAACAAATACTCATTGACCGAGATCAAATATCGATGCAGTTGTATTTGCCATTATGTATGGTTCAAGATAAAACATTCTGATACCTTGTGTGAAGCATGATTTTGGAATTATTAATGCAAATATGAACAAGTAATATTTGACGCCTAGCAGGGCCAGACTTTGGTCAACTGGTGCCCTAGGCAAAAGGGCTCCACCATCCAGATTACTGGAAAAGCGTCCCTACTAGAGCGCAGCCCTAGGTGGCCACCTAGGTGGCCTATGCCTAAGGCTGGCTATGACACTAGAGACACAGTAAGAGGTAACTGCAGAAAAGCCTGGAGGCACAGTTGGCTATAATGAGTTTTAATTTCGGTCCATTACCTGTTGAAGCATATGTGGGGATGGAGGGTCATGCCAGACAAAAGTGGTGGCTAAAATGATTATGGAATAGAAGATCAGTGACTTGTTTTCTGATTCATTGAGCTATAGACCCAGCCCATGGGGATTAGCCATGGTTTTAGAGAATAGACTGATGTCTCAAACTGGATGTTTGTGGGCTATGTCGAAGTGACAGCTCAGAGCAATAGTGGCATCATCATCATCAACATTGTAACAGTTGAATTGCAGCAGTCCAAGTACTGTACCCGGAGATATACTTGCATTAACTGATATAGCCCTGGAAATAGTATTATCTATTGCTATAGCCTATATTCGGTTGGGCATGTTGTTTTAGAATCATCCCATTTCCTTGAAAGTGAAGACATAACCTTTTAAGATCTGCATTAGCCTGGCATAGGAAATTGTGTTAGGAGCTTTAGAAAGCTCAAGAAGGGTAGAGCCAACACATTTCCCATTGTAAAGTTGCGCTTTTGTGAACTGCAGTAGGTCACAAAATTAAGTGCTGTGCTGTGACTGTGCCTAAAACAGTCTCATGCTCTGGAAATGTGTAGATTTTAAAGATGTCTAAGAAACTGACAGAGGGTGTTGAGCATTTTTAAGGGGGTAAAAAAATCACAACTGGATGATAGTAATTTAGGAAAGCTGAGAAACCACCGTTATGGCGTGATATAGTGAGTGCTTTCTCCTATCATTATGAGATGTAGTGCTCTTTGCAAGTGCATTGATGAGGTTGGTTACATGACGAGTGGAGTAGTGGATGCAGAAATCTTTAGATATGTACGTGGCATATTGTGAGGTACACTTGAGCCAAGTTTGTCTGACAAGGTTCATAGGTTCATACTAGGCTATCTGCCCTAGGCATTTATAGGCCTAGCCAGAATGTGTTTGGCTTTCGCCACCCATTTTAAATTTATTTTGCTATGCCCTTTTTCGAGGTTAGTATACTGTGCCTCTGTTTAACAGTGACACAGAAGTGATACCCGGGGTAAACCTACGATCTCCCATCCACTCATCAAGATTCCTCTTGAAGAGAGTCAATGAGGGACTCTGCCTAACCTGGACTGGGATTTTATTCCAGAGTGAAGGGAGCCTCTGGGTTATGAATCTGTTCCTCCAGCATGTCCTATTTATTTCAGTGCTGAGGTTCAAGTCTCTCGAGTGCGTAGTTTGATGGGATTTGGATTTTCTGAGGTGCAGCATGTCCATTAATTCCGGGTGGACATGGCTTTATACGTCAGGCACAGATTGCCTCTGAAAAGGCGGTATGCCACTGAGTAGAGCTGGAGTTTCTTTAACCGGGCAGCATATGGCATCTGTTTAAGCCCTTTGATCCTCTTGGTGAGGTACTTTTGAGGTCTTTCCAGTTGCTGCAGGTGTTTGGTAAGGTACATCCCAAAAGGGGCATTGTACTCAATTATGGGCCTGGTGAGGGATGAGTAAAGAGGCACGATGACCTCCCCTGATCTAGATGTGAATCCCTTCATGATTAGGTGGGCTATATAAAATGTTTTTCTAACCACTTTGGCCATGTGGTTGTCAAATGAGAGATTGCTATCAACTTGGGTCCCAAGGTCCCTAATTACTTCTTCTGTACTTAATGGATTACCACCTATGTGGTAATTTGTTTGCACTTTGTTTTTGCCAAAGGGGATGACTATACACTTTTTGGCATTTAGCTTGAGGCCATGGCTCTGGCACCAGTTGTCTGTTTCTATGAGGCCCTTTTGGAGGATGCTTGTGTCGGCTGGAGAGTCTATTATGGCGCCCAGTTTGCAGTCATCTGCGAACTTGGTCAGCCACAGTCCTTCTGTGTTGGCCTGTACCTCCGAGAAATATATACCGAACAAGAGAGGTCCCAGATCTGAGCCTTGTGGGACACCACTTGTAACTGGTTTGGAGTCTGACATGGCTCCAGCAGTTCTAACCATGTGGGTTCTGTCCTTGAGCCAGTTTGCAATCCATCTAGTGACATAGGGGTTTATATTTAAGCTGGTGAGCTTATCTATAATGCCCGAGTGGGGTATTGTATCGAAGGCTTTTGTGAGGTCCAGGTAGGCTGTGTGGACCACCTTCCCCTCGTCAATGGCCTTGGTGACTGTTTCAAAGAAATCAACCAGGTTTAAGAGGCAGGATCTGCCCTTAACAAAGCCGAACTGGGTAGGATCCAGTGTTTGTAGGTCCCCAATATCTTTATTTATGAGATCCATGATGATCCTTTCCATAGCTTTGCAGACCAAGCTAGTCAGGCTTATGGGGCGATAGTTTCCAGGATCCGTTGAGGCACCACTTTTATGGAGAGGGACCACTGTTACTGTCCGCCACTCTTTGGGCACATATCCTGTAGTAAGGCTGAGATTGAACAGTAGCTTTATGTTTGGGTTTAGCTCTTCATGTAGGACGCAGCCCGGGACACCATCTGGTCCCATTGATGCTGTATTTTTTGCTTTGGAGAGGGCGGCTCTTACCTGAGCATCTGAGATGTCAGGGGGGCAGCACTCTGCCGATAGATATTTGCCCTTTTGGTGGGGGGGGGGGATTTGCGCTGAACCTGTCCGCTAGGATGTTGGCAATGTCTGTGGGTTCGGTGTATTTTTTGTCATTTTGGACTAATTCTGAGCATATCTGGGAATTACCACCCAGGTTCCTAACATAACTAAAGAAAGCCTCGTGATTATCCTTAGTGTCCTGTGCAATTTTTCTCTCGAAGCTGGCCTTAGACTATTTTATGTGTGCCCGTAGTTTTTTGCTAATACTGATCAGCGATGCCTTCCCTTTTTGGGATTTTGCTCTATCGTTTAGTAGCTTCCTCCTTCTATTGTATAATTTGTTTATGGCTGGGGTCCACCAGACAGGACGTCTGCCTTTGGAGGATTGGGTCTTGGTTTTATTTGGGATCGCATGATCCATGCATTCCTGAAGGTGTTCATAGAATGCGTTTATAAAGGATTCTGCGGTCTGGGCTGTATTTTCCACAGGCCCGGGGGCTTTGAAGGATTCCACCTCAGTTTTGAGGAGTGTGAAATTTGCTTTAGAGACGTTTTTCACTATGGTTTTCTGGGCAGGGGGTGGGGTCGGGATGTGAATATCCAGTGAGATTGACCTCAGTACAGGCAGTGTGTGCAGTACAGGAGAAACTGAACTATAGTTTTGGGTGGAGGTATCAGTTGTGAAGTATCTGGTGTTTGTTGAATGCATTTATGGAAGTTATTGATAAAGAGCTCAACAGTAGAGATGTCATCAGGGAGGGGGAGGGTTGACAATGTCCTGAGTGGAAAAGGTGATCAGTTCCATGTCAGATTTTTTTTTCCTTTTTGAAAAGGGATATGTGCTGCTGTTCTAAGATGTGACCCTTTGCTTGGAAAGATTTGTTAGAACTTTAAAATTCACTACATCAGATTCACTTTTATCTCTGCTGCACATTATTTTTTATTACTATTTTTGCAGCGATCCAAGACAGAGTTATGAACCCAATATGCCTTTTGTAAAATGAATTAAAGAATCTGACTGCATATTCCAGTGTGAAGGTATTAGGTGTAAAGCAGTCAGTCGCACATAAGTTTGATCAAACGTGGTTGTATCATATTTAGTATTTCTTAAAATACTGTATCTTAAAACTTTCTTTGAACTTTTTTTCCAAGTAATGGGCAAATGTTTGACACCAGAGAGATGAATATTTAGGGCCTTAACAGCTAGAATTGTAGCAGTTTTTTTCTAGTGTGCGTGGCCTAGGTTGTGGCTGAAAAGATTCACTTTCATCAGTTTATGCACTCAGTCACATAACGGTTAAGAAAATAAATCAACTAAAGAAAGTGCCATTGCAGTTTGTCTCATTCTCACTATGAGTCCATTAGGAATGGATTAAGGTTCAAGGCCAAAAAAAAAAAAAATTCCGCACAGAACATATGGCATGAGGAATATTGAAAGGAATTGGTGACGACTCACACGTTGACAGACAGTTGAACAGTCAGCAGTATACACCTGTCAAATGTCCCTGATTATACCAGTTATTTTTGCTCTATTTTCCATAAAATTTGTGACCTTTTTGGTAAATCACTGAGGACTATACTTAGCCAACAGTGCCCATCATTTGAGTTTCATACTTTTCATTGTTTAGATAATACATGTTGATGGAAAATCTATTATGCTGAAATAAATTATAGAAATATTTAAGAATTGAACATTATTTTGGGCCTCTGTCACCCCCCTCCCCCATTATTTTTGGCTTTATTCAGAAATTTTGAGGATAGAAGTTTAAAGTTATACTTTGCAGCACAAAATTAAATTGTGTAATTGTACCACAGGTGTGTACTATAAAGCTGCTTAGAAATGTGCCATCCTCTCTGACCAAGTTCTTTCTTGCATCATATTTCATAGGTTTGTAGGTTATTCCGAGGCTAAGGACCACCAGGGCTGTTAACAAGCCCAACCGCAACCTATTTGGATCCAGAGTATCATGGGTGGGGGGCATGTTAGTAGGGAGGTAACTAAGGTATTTGCAGGGGGTGTTAGGGTAATACTTTACTTATTGTCAGGCTGTGTCCATAAGGGACATGTAGAGGGTGGGGCCAGACTGTAGGTAAAGTTACAATTCCCCATCCAGTTGTCAAGGTTTCTTTTGAATAGGATCAGGGATGAATTCTGTTTTGTATGGCTGGGGAGCCTATTCCATAGTACTGGGGTCCCTTTGGACACATCTGTCTCTTCATCCTATTCTGTTTATATCACATGTGAAGTTCAGGTCCCTGGATCTAGTGATGTTCTTCGTGTTTCAATGTTGCAGTCATTACATTTGGGTAATCCTGCTGGCAGGTTGCCTTCAGCCAGCCAGAATTCCAAAGTCTTGGGTCCTGCGCTGGCTGCTGTCGCCCCTTCCCTGATGTCAGGTCGTCAGGGGTATAAAAGAAGCAGCCAACGCCATTTTCTTCAATCTTTCTTGTCGCACGGTGCCCGAAACAGAAGCAGTTCGCAAGTGCCGGTCGGCCGACTCCTGAGATTTTCGTGTTCGAGTTTCAGATCCGAAGTCTTCAATAAAGGTAAGTACCCCATTGGGGAAATTTTTTCTTGCTCCAGACCAATGTCAGAAAAAGTTAATAATTGTATTTCTTGTGGTAAGCAAATACGTCATAAGGATTTTCATTCTTACTGTATTCCTTGCCTAGGCCCTGATCACAACGTTACTGGTTGTCGGTTTTGTGCTAGATTTAACCAAAGCACTATTAAGCGTCGGTATGATTTTGCTTTAAACTATTTTGGACGCCAGTTTAATTATCCTGAAATGTCGTCGGATAGCCATCTGACTACCCGAGTTCACAAAAAACGCAAAGAAAAACAACCGAGGCCCAAAACCGACGACAAAGCTTCTCTTAAGCCAGTCGCCGGTTCTCAGTGAGGCGCTTTCGCAGCCCCTGACGCCCACTACTTTAGAGTCACAGGCCGCTACTGACTCCCACGTGGAGTTGGCCATGCCGCTGGATACTCAAGGTATTGGAGCCTCGCACTCTAATCCCTCAGATGGGTCCAGAGCAGCTGAGCAGGCACCAGCTTCTGAGGGTGTATTCAGACCTAAACATCTTTACATTAAAACGACTTCAGCATCAAAGGCAAAGACTAAAGCACCTTCTAAAGCAAGGAAACAGACTCAAGAGCCACATGGACAGGCCTCTATGCCCAAAAACAGATGCTCAAAATGGCCGAAGACTTGATTACCTTTGTCAGGGGTTCCCATCCCCCCCTCCTGATAAGAGGCCTAGGCAAAACACTGACTATGAATCTTCAGATCAGGTTTCTATTTCCTCTGATTCCTCTTCTGATCAGGAATATCCCCCCCCCCCCCCCCCTTGATGATTCTGATGCTAAAGAATCTATACCTTCAGCATCTCCTCCTGAGGACTATTCCTTTGGGGAAACTTTGCATACCATGAGGGAGCATTTCCACTGGGAGAGCCAAGATTTTTCAGAATCTAAAAGAGTCTCAGGGATTTTCTCTTATTGCCTCAGCACAGGCCTCTAGCTATTCCACCTGTGTTAGACATTGTAGATGATGTGTTTTCAAACTCTAGTCTGACCCCTGACTCCTTACCCCCAGCTCCTGTTAAGCCTGACAGATATTACAGGGTTCCTGACTCTCACAAATTTCTTTTTAAAACCCCTGCTGCTGACCCAGAAACTATTTCAAAGGGTCCAAAGGGAGTTAAGGCTTCCACTGCAAAAAACCCAATCCCCTCTGACAGGGATTCAAGGGCACGGGATAGATGGGGAAAAAATGTTTACACATCTGCAACTTTGGCTATAAGGGCCTTAAACTGTCAATTTCATATGCTTAAGTATCAGCAACATGTCATGGGATTACTTAAACAGAAAATGTTGTTAAATTCTGAATGTGCAGAAAACAAGGAAATGCAGTATTTATTGTATGCAGCAGAACAAGTTGGAAAGCATACTTTGCAATGTGGTTTTGATTCTTTGGAGGCCTCCTGCAGGGCCGCAGTTACGGGTTCTGTAATTAGGAGGCATGCTTGGTTAAAGGAACAAAATCTGCCTGATCATGTTAAAGTTAAATTACTAGATGCACCTTTGCAACATGATACTTTGTTTGGTGTTAAAGAAAATGGAGGACAAAGCTAAATTTATGCAAACTGTCAAAGAATTTTTACAAGTGCAGCCACCCTGGTTTAGTTGGACACTGGCCTACAAAAAATTGGTCCTTTCCTGTGTCAGACAGACCTCAAAGGGGCAGAACCAGATGCCCTAGGGGTAGATCCCAAGCGCAAGGTTCTTAAAGGCCCAAGCAATGGGGTGCTTCTACCTCCAAAGCTGGAGAAGATAGATCACAAACATACAGAAAACAGTCCCAATGACTTCCCCCTGCCTGCACCAAGCACTTATCTTCTGTCAGCACCCTTAGGGGGAAAATTAGCACTTTTTGCTGAAAATTGACACATCATAACCCAAGACAAGTGGGTTCTAAACATAGTGTCACAAGGATACAAGTTCCATTTCCATACTATGCCAAAGGCACACGGATGGCCGGATATGCCGAAAAATCAATAGGCAGAGGCGCAAAAACAAGTCTCATCCCTCATGGACATGGGGGCCATTCAACAAGTATCAGAGCAAGAGCAGGGACAAGGATTTTAGTCACGACTGTTCTTGGTACCCAGAAAGGACAAGGCCTGGTGGCCGATACTGGACCTATCTATTCTGAACACTTTCCTGGATATTCCAAAATTCAAAATGTTGATTTTGCAGCAGCTTCTGCCCATGTTGGGCAAGAATGCTTGGCTTATGACTTTAGACCTAAAAGAGGCATACCTGCATGTTCCAATCAGACAATCATGCAGACAATACCTAAGATTCAAGGCTGGTTCAATGCATTACCAATTCTCTGCACTGCCCTTTGGCGTATCTACTGCACCCAGGGTCTTTACAAAGTGCCTGGCACCAGTAATTGAATTCTGCAGACAAAGAGGAATATAAATATATCCTTACTTTGGACAACTGTCTCATTCAAGCAGAGAACAAGGACATTCTTCTTCAACATCTGGCATTTGTAAAAAGACTTCTGTCATGCCTAGGGTACACAGTCAACAAAAAGAAATCAAAGCTAGTACCCTCACAACAGATAATATTCCTGGGTGCAAGCTTGAATACAACAGCCCAGATGGCTTATGTCATCCCAGACTAACAAAGGCAACTGACTACCTGTTTCAAAATGCTGGCAACAAAGGCCCAGTTATCTGCAAGAAAAATTCTGCAGGCTTTGGGCTTCATGGCATCCTGCATCGTACTAATTCCATATGCAGGACTGCATATGAGGAAACTTCAATGGTGCCTAAAAAGTGTTTGGACTTAACATTGCCAAAGCCTGGAAACGGTCATTACTCTCATTCCCTGCCTACAACAGGAGTTTAGATGGTGGGCAAAGGCTTGTCACCAGAACAAGGGACAGCCATTTACATAACCTCCAGCCAGGCAGACGCTAACAATGGATGCGATGACATGCTGGACAAGCCACGCTGCTTCAAGGGACTGCTGCACCTGTCACCCCCTGGGATTCGATTATTGGGGCAGGCTCCACACACCCCCCCTTTTTTTTTAGGGCAGGCTCAAATAAAAACCTACCCCCTACCAACACAAAAAAAAAAAAAAAAAAATAATGCTGCATGCTGCTCAATGCTAAGTCTAAAAAATAAAACTTTTTTCGAAGCCCTCAGTATGGAGGAACACATTGATGTCTGTGCTGTGGAAAACCTGGTGGTTCTCTCCTGAGGTGAGCAGCCCAGCTTATCAGGTTTTACCTCTCATATCATGCGTTCCCACAATGAAAAGAGGACAATACCAAGAAAGGAGGAAATTCCATCCATCAACACACACACCACCCACCAGTGATGGGTGGCATGAGACATGATGGGGACCATCCAGCAAAGGCTGCAAATTAACCGTGGACTGACTGCTCTGCAAATTGTTACATGTTACAGGCCACCCTCACAAACTCACCTCACAAACCTTCCTGAAAACACTAGAGGACACAAATCCATCACCAAACATCATACTACTAGGTACAGGTGACTTCTAATATATACTGTATACACACTAACCAAACTCAAAAAGCCAAAACCTTCCTTCCTGAATTTCAAATTCAACAAATGCCATGCCATGGAACAACTAGTCACCATCATAGATAACTTGATTAACATCATCATCACGAACATGTGGGAGCACAATGTTCAACCACTGGTATACCCCTCACTGTGAGATCCAGATCACAAACATCCCAGCCTCTAAATCTCACTGGAGGTCCTCCTGAAAACCACACAAAAAGAAAAAAGACACTTGAAAAGCTGACTTCTACTCTAAAGACTAGTGTGGTCTCCTTTAGCCCCTGAAAACAAAGGGAAAACAACCCTCAAGCAGCAAACTGGCACGCACAAATGCCTTCTGCCAGCACCTGCCCAACTGCATGGAAAAGGCAATCAGGCAAAAAGGCAGAGCCAAACAACAAAACAGCGCGCCAAACAGGGAAGCGGACCATAAACAAACCCAAACTCTACAACAAAATCTACAAAAAAGAAGGAGGATACTACAAAATGAGGCAAAATCCTAAAACTAACAGCCTAAAAAAAAAATAAAAAAAAAAAACTCAAAAAGAAAAAAAAATCAAAAAAAGCAAATTCAATCAGAAAGAAAAAAATAAAGAGAAGGGAAACCTAGGCAGGAAACTATAGGATACTCTCTAGAAACTATCAGATCTAGATCAAAATCCAGATGTAGTTACTGACATTAATGAGATACTGGACACACTGCCTTACAGACATTGCCAACATCCTGGCTGCCCTCCCCAGTGCAAACTTCCCCATAAGAATAGATTGCAGAAAACACAGCATCCATGGGACCTGATGGTGTCCCCGCTGTGTGCTCCCAGAAACAATGAATCAGATTATGCCTGGGGAGCCCACATGGCAGGAAGATGCATTCAGGGCACATGGTCCTCAAACCAAATGCATCTACATATCAATCAAAAAGAGATGTTAGCTGTTCAAAATGCCCTGACAGCCTTCAAGGACCTACTTCATCCAGGACAATTTCTGATAGACAGACAACACCATGGTCATGTGGTATATAAACAAGCAGGGGGGCACACACTCTTACCCCCTTTGCAGACTACCCATGACCTTGTGGGACACAGCTTTGACTTACCAAGTACATCTGCAGGCACAATTCCTGCCAGGAAAGGAAAATACTCTGGCAGACAAACTAAGCAGAAACCTCAAGGATCCACACGAGTGGAAGCTGGATCCACAAGTCTTCAGCATGATAACAAGGAAATGGGGATGACCGGACATAAATCTATTTGCCTCCCCTCTCAATTACCAACTAAAAAGATTCTGCTCAAGGACTTATCACAGGCAAGCTTGGAAAGTGGACGCCCTATCTTTCAGCTAGAAAAAACTATCAGTATATGCCTTTCCTCCACTGCCTCTCCTCCCCAAGGTGCTCCTAAATGTCAGACAGGAGAAGCCAAAGATGATACTGATTACCCCAGACTAGCCATGCCAGTACTGGTTTCCAATACTAAAAAACTTATCTCTATACCCGGCTTGGACCTTACTTCAAATACCTCGACTACTGTCCGAGCAAAACAATCACATCATGCAGAGCCAACTCAGGACATTAAACTTGGCAGCATGGCAGATAATGTAGACATACAAAAAACACCTCTCAGTAAAGTTGTGATGGATGTCATTCTGGAAGCCAGAAGGCCTAGTACTAGAAAGTCTTATGCTGGAAAATGGAAGATATTCTCTGCCTGGAGCCAGGCACAAGGAACTAATACAGCGGTACCAAATATTCCTCAGATTTTGCAATACTTAACTGAGATGCTGGACAAAGGCCTATCTTTTTCATCTATTAAAATTCATGCCTCTGCCATTTCGGCTCATTACAGTACAGAGCCACCACTTTTTTCTCACCCTTTATTAAGACAGTACCTCAGAGGAGCCAAAAATTTAAGGCTCCCAAGAAGACTACCAATACCTACATGGGACCTCAACTATGTCTTGGAAAAACTCACCCTGCCTCCTTTTGAGCCAGCTGCTACAGCTGATATGAAGTTTTTATCTTGGAAAACAGCTCTGCTCTTAGCAATTACTTCTGCAAGATGAGTTTCAGAGCTACAGGTGCTCATGGCTGTGGAATCTTTCATCATTATTCATCCAGACAGTGTCTCCCTGAGGACAAACCCAACATTTATGCCTAAAGTAGTGTCCAGTGTGGCTCTTAATCAAGGTATCCATCTGCCTACCTTTTACCCAAATCCACAGAACAAGGGGGAGAGAATTCTTCATTCTTTGGACGTACACAGACAGCTTAGATTCTGCTTGGACAGAACCAAAGCTTTCAGGAAAACAGAGCAATTACTAGTGGCATATGCTGCAGGACCACAGGGAAAGCCTATCTCAAAGCAGACTATTTCTAAGTGGTTAGGCCACTGCATTCATTTCTGCTACTTACACCATGGCAAGCCAGTGCCTAAGGACATTAGGCCTCATTCCACCAGAGCTGCAGCCACCTCAGCAGCCTTTCTCAGGGGCGTACCTACCACAGACATTTTAGAGGCGGCTACCTGGAGTTCAGTGCACACCTTTACCAAGCAGTGTCATCTGCCACTCTACTCTATATCCAGGGCAGGCTTTGCCACTGCAGTTTTGCAGGGCCTCATAGCTGCTCCTACCGCTGTCTAGTTCCAGCCTCCCAACCATAGCTTTGGGACTCTACCCAAATGTAATGACTGCAACAGTGAAACACGAAGAACATAGTACAGTTGTGTACACTTACCATAAATGTAGATGTTCGAGTGTATTCACTTTTGCAGTCCAGGTTACCCACCCGCCTTCCCCCTTTTTTCTTTTGGATCTTATCTTTCCTTCTCTGATTTATACAACCTATGTGGTGTATTTGCTTATAGATGAAGGTAAAATTTATATTGATGTATTTCTGAATATATACATAAAATTTGGCTACCCTTTTTGGGGGCACCTGACATCTGGGGCAAGAAAAACTGAAGAAAAAGCCGTCTGCTGCTGCTTTTATACCACTGACGACCTAACGTCAGGGAAGGGGCAACAGCAGCCGACGCAGGACCCAAGACTTTGGAATTCTGGCCGGCTGAGGGCAACCTGCCAGCAGGATTACCCAAATGTAATGACTGCAACAGTGAATACACTCGAACATCTACATTTATGGTAAGTGTACACAACTGTACTTTTATGGTGCTGTTTGTTTTGTGCATGTGCAACAGATTCATCAGGGCTGGGTCTGAGGAAGTCCTGTATGCCAGACAGAGATCCCCTTTCAGCATCCTGTAGGAGACTGAGTACAGAGACAGAGCATTTAGGCAATCATTGTAAGACAGGGTGTTTATGCCCTGAATTCTCCTGGTGAGAAACCTTTGTGGGCATTCCAACTGTTTTAAGCATCTGGTTGGGGACAAGCTAAAGTGGTCATTGTACTCAGTGATAGGTCTGATAAGGGCAGAGTAGAATGGTCCTGTAAGTTCCTTGGACCTGGTGACATACCCTCACTTATAAGTTAGGAAATTTAGAATGATTTTCTTACTGTCTTGGCTATGCTTTTATCAAAGGCCAGATGGCTGTCTACATGTGTTCTACATGTGTTCCCAGATCATTTACTACTGGGTTCACTCTTAGGATTGTTTTATCAGTGGAGTAATTAACTTGGGAAGACAGTTTCCCAAAGAGCATTATAATGCATCTTTTTGCATTGAGTTTTAGGTCATGGCTTTTGCACTAGTCATTTGTCTGTGTTATACCAACTTGCAAGATGCAGGTGTCTTGGGAAGAATCTATAATGGCTCCCAATTTATTATCATCTGAGAACTTGGTGAGCTAGAGGCCTTGAATGTTAGTCTTGACTTCCGAGACGTAGATGCCAAACAGAAGAGGGCCCATCACGAAGCTCTGGGGTACTCGACTGGTCTCTTGGTGGAGGTGGTCTCACTCATCCTGACTTCTTGGGTCCTGTCTGTGAGTCAACCAGCAAACCAGTGAGTTATATGAAGGTTTATGCCTAGCTCAGAGAGCTTGTCAACAGTGCCTGACTTGGGTTATTGTATTGAAGGCCTTGGCCAGGTCAAGATGTGCCCATTGTTTTACCTTTGTTCATTGACTTGATGACCCTTTCAAAGAAGTCTGCCAGGTTAAGTAGGCATAACCTTCCCTTAAAAAAGTCAAATTGGCAACTTACAGACAGTACTCGTTCAAATGTCCTTGTGTAGCATTTCCATGATAACTCGCGCCATGACTTTGCGTGTTAGACTTATTAGACTGATGAGTCTGTAGATGTTCATCGTGTTTCACTGTTGCAGTCATTACACTTGGGTTACCCTGCTGGCAGGCTGCCCGCAGTCGGCCAGAATTCCAAAGTCTAGGTCTGCCTTCGATTGCTGTCGTCTCTTCCCTGATGTCAGTGCACCAGGGGTATAAAAGATGTTGCCGACACCATTTTCTTCAGTCTTTCTTGCCGCGCGGTGCCCGAAGCAAAAGCAGTTTGCAAGTGCCGGTCGGCCGACTCCCGAGATTTTCGAAATTGAATTTCAGAACCGAAGTCTTCAATAAAGCTAAATACCCCATTGGTGAAACTTTTTCTTGCTCCAGACCGGTGTCAGTAAAAGTTAACAATTGTATTTCTTGTGGGAAACAAATACCTCATAAGGATTTTTACTCTTACTGTATTCCTAGCCTAGGCCCTGACCATGACGTTGCTAGTTGTCGGTTTTGTGCTAGAGTCAACCAACGCACTATTAAGCGTCTGTTTGATTTTGCTTTACATTACTTTGGCCGAAGATTTAACTACATAATGCCGTCGGAACAACCAACGACCGGAATTCATAAAAAACCCAAAGACAAAGAAAAGGACGGGCACCCGAGGTCCAAAACCGACGACGAAGCCTCTTCTAGGCCAGTCGCTGGTTCGCCAGTTCTCAGTGAGGCGCTTTCGCAGCCCCTGACACCCGCTACCTCAGAGCCACAGGCCGCATCTGACTCCCACGTGCAGACACCTAGGCCTCTGGAAACTCAAGGTATTGGGCCTGCGGAAACTATTCCCTCAGATGGGTCTGGAGCCGCTGAGCAGGCATCGGCTTCTGAGGGTGTTTTCAGACCTTCACAGCTTACTATTAAGTCCACTACAGCAGCCAAGGCAAAGTCAAAAACACCATTAAAGACAAGGAAACAAGTACAGCATTCTCTTGGACAGTCATCCATGTCAAAGAAACAGATGCTTAAAATGGCCGAGGACCTAATTACTTTGATCAGGGGTTCCCATCCCCCTCCTGATAAAAGGCCTAGGCAAGACACTGACTATGACTCCTCTGACCAGGTTTCTATTTCCTCTGATTCTTCTTCAGATCAGGGGTATTCTCTCCCTCCCTGTGAGGACTCTGATGCAGAAGAATCTATACCTTCAGCCTCTCCGCCTGAGGATTACTCTTTTGGGGAAACCTTGCACACTTTGAGGGAGCATTTCCATTGGGAGAGCCAGGATTATTCAGAATCCTAGAAAAAAGGCTCAGAGACTTTCTTTTATTGCCTCAGCACAGGCCCCTGGCTATCCCCCCTGTGCTTGATATTGTTGACTGTTTTCTCTGAATCCAGTTTGTCTCCTGATTCTTTACCCCCCTGCACCAGTCAAGCCAGACAGGTACTACAGGGTCCCAGACTCTCATAAATTTCTTTATAGAAACCCTGCTGCTGACCCAGAAACAATTTCTCAAGGTCCCAAAGGCGTTAAAGCTTCCACTGCAAAAAACCCTGTCCCCCTCTGATAGGGATTCCAGAGCTCTGGATAGATGGGGGAAAAAAGTTTACACTTCTGCTACTTTAGCTGTAAGGGCTTTAAACTGCCAGTTTCACATGCTTAAATATCAACAATACCTAATGTCTTTGTTAAAACAGAAAATGCTTACAAACTCAGAATGTCTTGACAATAAGGAAATGCAGGATTTATTGCATGCACCTGAACAAGTGGGAAAGCAATCTCTGCAATGTGGTTTGGATTCATTAGATGCTTCTTGCAGAGCTGTAGTTACAAGCTCTGTCATTCGAAGGCATGCTTGGTTAAAAGAACAAAGTTTACCTAATCATGTTAAAGTAAAATTATTGGATGCTCCACTACAGCATGATACTTTGTTTGGTGTTAAGGCAGAAGAGGTGTTAAAGAAAATGGAGGATAAAACAAAGTCAATGCAGACAGTAAAAGATTTCTTACAGATACAGCCACCTAGATTTAGCAGAAACTGGCCTTCTAAAAATTGGTCCTTTCCTATGTCAGACAGGCCACAAAGAGGCAGATACAGACGCCCAAGAGGCAGATCTCAGCCCCAAGGCTCATACAGACCTAAACAATGGGGTGCTTCAGCCCCCAAAGGAGGAGAAGACAAGTCACAACCTTATAGGAAACAGTCCCAATGACTTCCCTCTACAAATGCCAAGCACTTACCTTTTGGCAGCACCCTTAGCGGGAAAGCTAGCACTTTTCTCACAAAATTGGCACATGATCACCCAGGACAAATGGGTACTGAATATTGTTTCTCAGGGTTACAGGTTCCACTTTCACACCCTTCCAAAATCAAAAGGTATGCCAGACCTGCCACAAAACCAATGGACAGAGGCACAAAAACAAATTTCTGCTCTCATGGACATGAGAGGTATTCAAAGAGTACCACAGCAAGAACAGGGACAAGGTTTTTACTCAAGACTTTTCCTGGTACCCAGAAAGGACAAAGCCTGGAGACCAATACTGGACCTGTCAATCCTAAATACTTTCCTGGATATTCCGAAATTCAAAATGTTAACACTGCAGCAACTTCTACCCATGCTGGGCAAGAAGGCTTGGCTAGTTACTTTGGACCTCAAGGAGGCATACCTGCATGTCCCAATCAGACAATCTTGCAGAAAATACCTCAGATTCTTAGCTGGCTCAGTGCATTACCAATTCTCTTCACTGCCCTTTGGCTTATCTACTGCGCCCAGGGTCTTCACAAAATGCCTGGCACCAATAATTGCATTTTGCAGACAAAAGGGAATTCAAATATATCCCTACTTGGACGACTGCCTTATCCAAGCAGAGAGCAAGGACATTCTACTGAAGCATCTGGCGTTTGTAAAAAGATTACTAATTTGCCTAGGGTACACAGTAAACGAAAAGAAGTCAAAACTAGTGCCCTCTCAAGAGATAATATTCCTGGGTGCAAGCTTAAATACAACTGCCCAGATGGCTTATCTCATGCCAGACAAGCAAAGGCAACAGACTCATTACTTTCAAATGATGGCAACAATGACCCAGCTCCCTACAAGAAAAATTCTGCAGGCTCTGGGCTTCATGGTATCCTGCATTCTACTAATTCCATATGCAAGACTGCATATGAGGAAACTACAATGGTATCTAAAAAGTGTTTGGACTCAACATTGCCACAGCCTGGAAACAATAATAACTCTTATTCCCTGCCTGCAACAGGAGTTTCGATGGTGGGCACTGGCCTGTGACCACAACAAGGGACAGCCTTTCACCTTACCCACAGCCAGGCAGACAATAACAACAGATGCATCGGATTATGCTTGGGGGGCACATATGGCAGGAAAATGTATTCAGGGCTCGTGGCCCAAGGAACAAATGCATCTTCACATCAATCAAAAAGAGATGCTAGCTGTACAGCATGCCCTGACAGCCTTCAAGGATCTACTACATCCAGGACAACTATTACTAAAGACGGACAATACCACAGTTATGTGGTACATAAACAAGCAAGGGGGCACACATTCCTACCCCCTCTGCAGGCAAGCCATGACTTTGTGGAACACAGCACTGACCTATCAAGTACATCTGCAGGCACAATTCCTGCCAGGAAAGAAAAATACTCTGGTAGACGAACTAAGCAGAAATCTCATGGATCCTCACGAATGGGATACTAAATCCACAGGTTTTCAGCATGATAACAAGGAAATGGGGACGCCCAGACATAGATCTTTTTGCTTCCCCTCACAACTGCCAACTACAGAGATTCTGCACAAGAACTTATCACTCACAAGCATGGAAAGTGGATGCTCTATCATTCAGCTGGAAAGCACTGACAAGTTTATGCCTTTCCTCCACTGCCTCTTCTTCCCAAGGTGCTCCTAAAAGTCAGACAAGAAAAGCCAAAAATGATTCTGATTGCCCCAGACTGGCCACGCCAGCACTGGTACCCAATCCTAAAGAGCTTATCTCAAGGCCCAGCCTGGGCTTTACCTCAAATTCCTCATCTTCTGACTCAACAAAACAATCAGATTCTGCACAGTCAACTCATAACCTTAAATCTGGCTGCATGGCAGATAATATAGCCACTCAGACCACACCTCTCTCTAAAGCTGTTTTGGATGTCATTTTAGAAGCCAGGAGGCCCAGCACTAGGAAATCTTATGCAGAAAAATGGAAGAGATTCTGTGCTTGGAACCAGGCACAAGGACTCAAACCATTTGTTCCAAATATACCTCAGATTTTACAATATCTAACTGTGATGCTGGACAAAGGCCTATCCTTCTCATCAATTAAGATCCATGCCTCTGCCATTTCAGCTCATTGCAATACGGAACCTCCTATTTTCTCTCATCCACTACTAAAACAGTACCTCAGAGGGGCAAAAAACATAAGACCCCCAAGGAGAGCACCGATACCTACATGGGACCTCAATTTTGTTTTAGAAAAGCTCACACTGCCTCCTTTTGAGCCAGCCAATACAGCTGATATAAAATTCTTATGGAAAACTGCTCTGCTCCTAGCATTAACTTCAGCAAGAAGAGTCTCAGAGTTACAGGCATTAATGGCAGTGGAACCTTTCATCATTTTTCATCAGGACAGGGTTTCTCTAAGGACAAACCCAACATTTATGCCAAAGGTAGTATCCAGTGTGGTTCTTAACCAAACCATTCATTTGCCAACATTTTATCCAAATCCCCAGAATAAAGGGGAGAGGCTTCTGCATGCTTTGGACATGCACAGACAGCTACGCTTCTATTTGGACAAAACAAAAGCTTTCAGAAAGACTAAGCAACTGTGTTTGTAGCTTATGCTGCAGGATCACAAGGAAAGCCTATCTCAAAGCAGACTATTTCAAAATGGATAGGACACTGCTTTCGTTTCTGCTATTCACAGCATGGCAAATCAGTGCCTAAGGGCATTAGGCCACATTCAACCAGAGCAGCAGCCACTTCAGCAGCCTTCCTCAGTGGAGTACCAACCAAAGACATTCTAGAGGCTGCAACCTGGAGTTCAGTGCACACTTTCACCAAGCACTACCACTTACCCCTCTACCCTAAATCCAGAGCAGGCTTTCCACTGCAGTTCTGCAGGGCCTTGTAGCCTCTCTTAATCCTATTTAGGCCCAGCCACCCAACCTCAGCTTTGGGATTCAACCCAAGTGTAATGACTGCAACAGTGAAACACGATGAACATAGTACAGTTGTGTACCTACCATAAATGTAGATGTTCGAGTGTATTCACTGTTGCAGTCCAGGTTACCCACCCACCATCCCCCTTTTCTTGCTTGGACTTTTCTGTACTCTATTCTATACAACCCATGTGGTGTATTTGCTTGTAGATGAAGGAAATGTTTATTTTACTACATGCATGCTTCTTGGCATAATTTTTTTAGCCTACCTATTTGGGGGCACCTGACATCTGGGGCAAGAAAAACTGAAGAAAATGGCGTCAGCTGCATCTTTTATACCCCTGGTGCACTGACGTCAGGGAAGAGGCGACAGCAACCGACGCCGGACCTAGACATTGGAATTCTGGCCGACTGCGGGTAGCCTGCCAGCAGGATAACCCAAGTGTAATTACTGCAACAGTGAATACACTCTAACATCTACATTTATGGTAGGTACACGACTGTACTTTCCTTGGTCAGCTGTTAGTCTATCCATGTGGATGGGAATGACTGTTAACGCCCCCTCCCCCCATTCAATTGGAATGTAGCCTGTTTCAAGGCTGTAGGTAGAGTACCTCAAGTCCTAATAGGTTGTGTTTTGGACTGTTCAGGAGGCAACCTTGGGATGATGATGGGACCCATAGAGACAATGCTCTTGGACTTGCCTGTACCTTGTCACTGCCAATAGTTGGGGGGAAATATGTTGGAGGGGATTTCACTTGAAGAAGCTGAAGGGAGTTGGGGGTGAAGTTTGAGCTGAATTTATCAGCCAGTAGATTTGCTATGTCGCATTGATTGGTGAAGTGGTACCATTCACTACCAATTCAGCACACTGCTGTTTATTACCTTTAAGGTTGTATTTGTAGCTGAAGAAGGCCTTGTTGTGGTTGTTTTTAGCCTGCAAGGATGTCCTGACTTCATAGTTGGTATTGCTGAATGTAACTAGACCTCTCAGTATCTTGTTTAGTTGTATAAGAGCTCATTTATCTTTAAAGGGAGTTGCTGTTCTTGATTTTAGCTATGATTTATTTTTATTATATGTGTACACTGTTTAGTTGAGGATTCTGTCGTTTCTGTTTGCTTCTGTTAGGTATGTCATCAGCCTGTATGCAGCCATTCACATGTTTGTATAGGAACGCTGAATAATTCTGCATAGGTAGCTGTGATCCTGGGGTTAGGGGAGCCTTGCATTTTGACAAACAGTCAATTGATAGGATGTAGTTTGCTTTTGAATAGTTCCTGTTACTGGTATAGTTGGCTTTTCTGGGTTGATTCTTACTTCAAAGGAAACAGCTTTGTGTTCCAACTTCACTAGTGAGAATGTGACATGGCGAGGTGCAATGCTGTCCCATGTTGGATGAGAGGCACATCCAGTATGTTTGATCCTCTGGTTGGAGCATGCTCTGTAGGATTAAAGAATTGCAACTGTAATGCTGAATGATGTACAGAAATGGAGTGTGTGACTGTCTGTGAAGTAGATTAAAATTTATTTATTTACTTTCCGTGGAAGATAGGTAATGTTTGCAAGTAGTACAGTTCCTGACCAGCAAACTTGCATTACTGTTCTACGCTTTAGAAATAAGCCTAAATAACTATAAACATGATAATAATGTATAGCAGAACAGTGTAGCCAGTCAGATACCACAGCTAGTCACCATTCAGACTAAGTACCCTGTTATCATTTGTGCAAATGTTGTTGTCTTTCGGCTTTTCCCGGTTGCTTAGAAATGAAGAATTTGAGCAGTACAGTTAAATAGGGAGAGAAATATGTAATTGCATAGGGAGAAACAGAAAACGCACTAGTCTGAGCAGATATATTGCTTAAAGGAAGAGTCTGTCTAACCAGCTACTTGGCTATACCTAATTGGTAGAGTTATTGAGCCCTGTAATACAATCTGACTTTTCAGCACATAACTGGCAGAGACTTGAATGTAGAAAAAAACTCACTGGTGCAGAATAAAGCCAGTCCATACTTTGCAAAGTTCTGGAAAGACTCACTGAAAACAATAAAAGGATGGCTGTAAGTAAAGAAGTCTGTGGAGAAAGAGTCATTTCATCTAACTCTTGGAAAGAATTATTGAAATAAATCTCCAGTTTTGGGGGAGGAGGGGGATGCCAGTAACACCATTCTTTTAAAACCTTCTTCCCTCAATGTGAACCACAGCCTGTGTTAGTTTCTGGAAACATCCCATGAGGTAATGTCTTAGAGAAGTAATTTCTGTCCTGTTTTAGTTAATGTGTTGATTTTTATCTTTCTGATTAACAACGCCCCCCAACACACACAGTAACTAAAGATACATTTAATTACCATTTCAGAACAAGCAGTAACCTACTCAGTGTAACAGCTCTTCTGCCAAAGAGAAATTGGGGAAGTCATTCAGTTTAATACTTGCAGAAAGGATACCAAAATAGTCTTATTTTCTTACATTTTATGTATCTTTTGTACATTTCATATTTATGTATAGTTGATGCACATTATAGAAACCAACTGCAAGCACATTTGCAAATCGTACATATTTCTGTACATTGTGCAGGAAAAAAGCACACAAGTCTTATATTTTTAATCAGGTATGCACAGTTATTATTCTATAGCTTGCGTACCTTTTCCTGGATTAAAAACTACTAGAGATTTTATTAAGTTTATGTACAGCCTGCAGACTTGTTAACAGTATGACTTAAAAAAAACAGTGACAGGTTTATTATATAGATGTGAGTATTGCACAGTGGATGTCTGAAAATGTAATAGTTTTTACTTGACTCCCAGGTTTGTTAAAGGATATGCTGTTACTTCACTGAGATCAGGGAACTATGGAGATGATGATTTCCTTATCCCAAAAGGTTGTGCGATTTTGGAGTTAGTGTATTTCGACATGTAGGACAGTGATAGGTGCATAGGGACTTACCTGTCTTGCAAAAATGCTTTTTTTTGTGATAATGTTGGTTGAGCAAGGTGCTTTATTGGCATAACAGTTCACTTATTCCTGGTATGATTTTTACTATGCAGAAAACAGCACCCACCCCCTTAACAGTCATACCTCTTAAAGCAAGGAATGTTGACAAAGCCATAAGTAATGGGGGACAAAGGCAAAAAAATGGGGACTGATTTTAAATATTGCTCATGCAAACTTGGTTGCTAGAATAAATTGTTTTGCATTAGCATCTTTTTCTGAAGGATGTAAAGTATTTTCAAACCCAGACTAGCTCTGTGCCATTAACTAAAACATAAACAACTAGCTAAGATGATAAGTACTTTGTATACTGTGATAAAGAAATATGTATCCTGTCTAATTCTGTCATTATACTGCCTACCGTCCTTGCTAATATGTTATTAATGTTACATTTGTAGTAATCTCAGAAATAGTAATGGCAGTCTTGTACTTGTATGTAAATAGCCTATGTTTTTAAGTTCTTTCAGCTCATTTACTGTACCTAATTATCAATGTAACTCTGTTGGAGCTTTTCTCCCCGGGCCTCCACTGAAAAAGGACATGTATCCAGTCGGACCATCCCGGTTAACAAATGTAAAATAAATAAATAAATAAATAAATATTTAACTCACATGTCTGTCATTGTTTAGTAGCTTTAGTTCTCAGCGATTTGCCAGAAAACCACAAATTCTATGAGAAACAGACCAAAAATATGAGGCTGAAATCTGGACATTCTGTGAAAATGTAGACTGTTTAGAGATATGCTGCCTATTAATATATGCTGTAATGGAGTAGCTGCTCTGCAGTATTTGTTATAATTTTACTTTGATAGTTAACAGTTAAAGCTTGGTTGTGTGCTTTGCTGACACCCCTCTTTCCAAGTTGTAGAATATAATGTTATATTGATTATCTGGGGGCTTGCTGCGTTATACTGGATGGAGTCTATTCATTCACCTGTATGGATTAATATGTAATTATAGTCTAAAATATCTGTTAGACAGCTCTTTTATATTGTATAGTGTTGTCTAAGTGTATCTGTTTTGTTGTTTGTACCTTGTGGCCCTGGCTGTGAATGAAAACAGTCATTGACCAGTCCACTGACCTAGTTAATAAACAGTAGTCACTACAAGGTCAGCAGAGTGTCAGCCCACATTCAGCTTAGTGTAGAATGGTTGCTTGTAATGCTGCTTATCTATTAATACTGCATCTTTAACGTAGGTGGGGGATACCTCAGTATGCCGCAGCAAGTTTAAAATCTTTAGCTGTCGCATGTATGGAGAGCACAAAGCAAACATTTTGTTTTTGCAGTTTGAGTTTAGTTACCACCACTTATGAGCGACAGCTTCTCTTTATAGATGTTGTACATTTGATCGTTAATTGTGAAAAATAAACCCATGTAATAAGTAAGGCAAGTTAGGTGCAGGTGACTGCTTTCACAAATGAGCTTGGAAATAAGCAGTGGGGAAACTGAAGACTGAGGAAATCAGACCTGAAAGTACAGAAGAAGGACTGGTAAAACATGTAGCCATAATCCTGGCTTATCTTTTCCCATAAAGGATGTAGTTTTAACTGTTATTTCTGGCTTACAGCCAGGGTACGTTCTGTATCAGAAATGTAAAGTGCAGTGAGGTATACAAAGATTGAGTATTTTACAATAACAGGAAATGATAACCATTTGTTGACAGCCCTTTCCATGTGCCTTCATTTTGATGGTTTCGTACAGCAGTTTTTGCTGCTGTTGAGACTTTTTTAAAGTAGGAGTTATGCTAAACAGTGAAGGTGGGTGTTTGGACTACTTTGTTTGACTCTAAAACCACAAACGTGCAGGCCATAGCAGATGAGAGCTGTAATGAGTTGAACTAGAATGCAGAAAAACATTAGTGGATAAGTGCCTTTTTGCAGCATATTTGAGTAGTGTAAATTAATAGGGATGGCTAAATATATGTGCCTGAAGAAAATTCATGGTAAAACAAGGCAGCTTCATTAGTTACGTTCAGTGAGAGAATGACTGGGCACCCTGTTGACAGAGAACTCTAAAGTTTGCAGAGAGACACTTGCTTACCTTATTCTGATTAGTGGCCTGACATTAAACTGGACATTGTATTGACACTGAACAGTTGATGGGACTTGTAATTATTTTATGATTAGTGACCTGACGCTTTGGAGTGGTTTTCTGAAATGCGAAAGCGAGCTTCTTTGCCTCTGTAAAAGAAACCCTGTCCCTTTATAAAGTGTCTGTGATGAAAGATAAAACACTTCTCTTATGCTTTCCAAATCTGGGAACAGCAGAATCACAGTCATGTATTTTCTTGCTGCTTACAAACAGAAAAAATAAAGATTGATATGCTAAGATAATATATGGAAGTTGAGCACAAAGTTCCTTCTTCTTGTGTTACTGCATTATGTTCCCATTACACAATTGCTGGTGGATGTTCTTTTGCCCTGCAGTGGCAGTCACAGCCATCTGTAATGGCTGTCATTGTCTTGCTGGCTAACAAAACAGAAAAGAGTAACCTCTTATTTACAGAGAACAATGGTGGTAGTTGTGTAATAATTACACATTCTTCTTTGATCCTATTTGTTTTGTAGTAGGAGAAAGAAAGCTGATTACTCTCAAGGAAAATGCAAACTGAGCTGTTTTAAAACATTATTGAGCTCCAGTTTCATTGGTGTAGAGGGGATAAAACCCAGATTTCTCTCCGTGATACCTGGGTTCTTTTATCAACTTGGGTGCCTATTGGAGCTGAAATGAGTTGGGGAAGTGACTGCTTAGCTGGCTCACCTCTCTTTAGGGTGAGTGTGTTGGGGTGCATACTTGATGTGTATTTTTCCTGTTGAAGATTAGAGACCACACAAGAATGCTGGCTTCAACGGGAGCACAGTGGTGATCTGGGATTACTTGACTTACAGAAATGAGCGATTCTTACTTGCTGACATCCATTGCTTGTGCATCACTTACCAGATTGCTAGTCATGTGCAGTGGGGATAGGGGTTTAAAAGAAAAAAAGCGATCCTTCTTGCAGGTGATTGCCCTGTTTCTAGTCCTCCTGCCTTTCATGGAATTAGTGAATGTGCTACAGGGTTCTTGCTTAGGAGAGAACAAACAAATCAGTATGGCAGCCAGAATGGGCCATAAAGCAGAACTGGTGAGCAAAGAACTAAAAAAAATATACCTAAACTATTTTATTGTAACCAATGATTATTTAATTAAGAGTGCATGGTATGGTAGATAAGTGCCTCTGTGTGGTGTTAGTCAAGTCTAGCAAAATCCTTTGATTGACACACTCAAGTAGGCACAATACTTGTGACAAAGGCTCATGCCGAAGGTAAGTGTGCATGTTAGTTAACTTTGGTGGTGTCTTGTGTTAAAACCTGACTAAATAAAAGTTGCAAAGGGTGTTGGCAGATGACATGCACAGTAAAGGATTCTTTATGAAGAACTGAGACTGAAATTAATGACAGGAAGTTATTGATCCTAATGAGCAAAAGGCATCTCCCCACTTACGGACTCCAGTTCCTCTTCTAATGGTCACAATACAGCATTCCTGTTATGTACTTGAACAAGCCAGAGGGTGCAAAGTCATAACATTTTTGCCGGTTGCTAGTTATGGCCTGGGAGCTGGCTGTACAGCATTCTCTGGCTCTTCGGTCCTTATACATACATTCAGAGCTAAACACAGTTGCAGACAGACTAAGCAGATCCTGGACAGATCCTCAGGAGTGGAAGCTCCGTATGGAGGCCTTTCAGGACTTTGTGGTTATCACCTAAAGTAGATCTGTTTGCCTCCTTTCAGAACAGACAACTGAAAGAATTTTGTTAAAAACATTGTTAAAGAACAATGATTGGAAACCAGTTCTGTCAGGGTGTAAATGTTTTTACTATAACAGACATTCTAACAGAAAATCAGGTGGAAGTTTTACGATTGGGATCGTTATGAGACCTGTTTTTATTACATGTTCAGTGAGAACACCAATACTGTAGACTATGTAACTGTGACAGTAAAGACAACCCTGGAACATACAACAGTTGTTGAGTGTATAGACCACCAAAGTCAAGTGCAGATAACCTAGAGTAATTCATACATTTCTTGTGTGAAACACAGGAGGGAAGAAGAATAATAGCTGGGGATTTAAATTTACCAGAAACAGACTGGAGTAATATTGATTCAACAGCGTTGGTAAGGAAGTTATTCACAATGTATATTCAGGAACAATAATTGCTTCAGTTTGTGAAAAAAAACTACCAGGGGACGGAACATACTAGACATTTGTTTGTGTTTCTAAAGAAATTACTGTTACTTCAAGTCAAGTTTTACCACCGTTGATGTGCAGTGATCATGAGGTTGTAAAAGTTAATTTGTTGCTAGATAATTCTGCCAAACTGAAATCTAAACCAATGCACAGAAGGTTAATTACAGATTATACAGAAGCAAAACAGTCACTGTGTAAAACTAACTGAAGTGAGGTGTTCAGTGGAAAAACTGCAGATGGAATATGGAAAGTTTTGAAAGAGAAATTGTTTGAGTGCAAAAAATCGAAAAAATGTTCAGCATCAGGATCTAGACATACATCAGGGGATATTATTTCTGTAAGAACAAGATATCTGATTAAGGAGAGAGACAAAAAAAAAATAAGAAATGGAAGACAGGCCAAACTGCAACTTTGAAAACTGAAATAAACAAGCTGGACAAATAGATCAATTGTAGTGTGAAACAAGATCAAGAAAAATTTGAAGAAAATTTATGTAAGATATTGAGCATAATAGGAAACCTTCTTATAGATACATAAGATGTGGAAGGAGTAAAAAGAGACAAATTGATAAACTGTGTGCAGATTCTACATTTTTTTCTCAGACAGCAGATTATTATGCAAAACAGTTTGGCTCCACAAAAGGGGTGATTAGTTGTCTTAGTGTCATCCAGGTCACCCCAGATACTGGAATCAAATTAGATTATATTGAAAAAGACCTTCACAAACTGGATCCAAACAAAGCACAGAGAGGAGACGGAATTAGTAACAATGACCTGAGAAAACTTCAGCAAGAGCTTATGGTACCATTATATCTGTTATTCACTAGGTCATATAAATATGGGGAGATTCCTCAAGACTAGAGTCATGTTTATTAAACCTGTCTTTAAGGGATAAGGGCAGCAAGACAAGCCCAGAGTCATATAGACCCTTAAGTATACTTTCATGTTGTGGAAAAAGTAATGGAGAAGGTAATATTGGATAAGTTAGTGTCAGTACTGGATAGGCTGGGACTAGAAACCATATATCAGCATGCATATGTTGAAAATAGATCTATTACCACCTGTAACATGATGTTCTATAACAGCTATGAATGAAAAATTGTGCTGTGATGTAATTTATTTAGATGTAGCTTCAGCATTTGATAGTCATACACAAAACACTGATCAATAAATTAGTACAACTAGGTAGTGATGTACTCTTGATAAGATGGATAGCTGCATGGCTTACAAATAGTACATGGCAAGTATCCTAGACTAACTGGACAGGTGAAATCCTTGGTTACAGTCAGGGTGTCCGTCAGGGCTCTGTCCTAGGCCCTTACTTGTTTAGACTGCATCTTTCAGACCTAACTTTTTCATCTGAGATGTTCTACGGTCTATATGCAGACAACCTGAAATTGGGTAAACTGATTACATGCGTTACAGATAAGGCATGTCTGCAAAATAACTTGACCATTTTGGGCCCAGGAGAATAATATGCTGATAAATGCATCAAAACTAAGCATATGAGATTTGGGAGACATAAATTAAATGGTGCATATTTAAAACCGTACACAGTGATTGAAACTGTAGACTCATTTAAGGACCTGGGTATATGGGTGGATTCAGCTTTGAGTTTTTCTAATCATATCAACCAATTGGTTAATGATAGTTATAGAACAATAGGTTGTATAAAAATAGTCTAGGCAATGAAAAATGATGAAGTCATTGTCTGTTAGTTACATTAGACTCAAATTTGAGTATAGAATACCAATATGGAAATCTATAAGAAAACAAACCTGAGAACACTGGAAAGAGTATAGTGGAACTATACCAGTAACATCCATGGATGTGAAAATTTAAGCTATTATGAAAGACTAAAATATCTGAATTTGTACAGTGTGTCTTAGATATCTAAGAGGAGATCTTATTCAGGTATATAGGGCATTTAGAGACAACTACCTCTGGGAATGTTTGGGGTTGTCAAAAAGTACTAGAAATTCATCAGACAACCCATGTAGAAGATTCTATAGGAATGAGAAGTGTACTAACTGGTTCTCTGACAGAATAGCTGATGCATGGCACAGACTACCAAATTACATTAAAGCAGGTACTAGTTTAGATATTTTTAAGAACAGCCTGGACACTTATTATGGGAATAAGCCTTTTAGTATATTGGCAAGCTAGAAGGGCATTAATGCCCGTGCTTGAAATAATTGCATGTATGTGTGTATCTATGTATGTATCCTTGCAGCCATGCTTTGAAGACATGCTGTGTCATTCCCATGGTTGGGAGTGTTCCTGTATGCATTTCCAACTTTTGCAGTGATTCCCAAGGTACTCCTAAAGAATCTGAAAGACTTAACAAAGATCACTGTGGTACCCCACTTTTGGCCCAGGCAAAGTTTGCTCTCACTTTTAATGGAATTGGCCCAAGGGCAATTACCACGAGTTTCCTCACACAGCATCAGTGGCAAATGGTACACCCCCACATAGGGTAATTACAGCTGACAACCTGGATAATTCTATTTTTGTACCTTTTATGCACTTGTTCCTGAAGACATGCAGCAGGTATTTAAGGAGGCTTGAAAAATCTTGTATTTACAAGTGGAAGATGTTTTCTAGGTGATGCCTAGCCAATTTCATAGGTCCTGAAAGGGTTTCAACCCCTCTGGTTTAGAAATGTTTGTGCAGGCTACTTATAGTTGGTTTATAAAACACTTCTATCAAAGTGTATCTTGCATCCTTCTCTGCTTGTCTGCCCCTGGATCCCCCTCTTTCATCTCTTTTTGTGATTTGACAGCTTATGAAAAGAGTGTTGCAAGTGAAAGGTCAACCTGCTTTTAAGCAAACTACTGCATGATAGCTGTCCTATACTATTGTTTTCTGTTGTTCCCACCATTTGAAATTTCATTGAGGCAAGGTCAAGGCTTAGTGGATTAGGCCTTATCCTGTTAGATGGCATAATGGAAAGAGGTGGACTGTAGAAGGATTCTAGATGCAACAAACCTGGTCTTCAGTTCGTACAGTCACAAAGTACTACAAGCTGGATTCCTTTTCAAGGTCCAGAGCAGGCTTTGCTAGGACTATTCTCAAGGGGCTCCTGGAACCTTATCCTTCAACCTCTCAGGTAAGATAAGCTTTGGGAGTCTACTCAAAATGGCACTGAGGCAATGGGACTGATGAACATAGTACAGTTCGGTAAGTACACTTTTATCTGTTAAAGTAGATCCTGGAATTCTTCACTGTCTCAGTGGTACGTACCACCCACCCACCATCCCCAATTTGTGAATAGTTGAGTTGGGTTTCAGCCTCTTGGATTCGGTTGTTGGATTTATTCTTTATATGGCATTATGACTGATTGTGAATTTACTCTCTCTAGATGATTCTGGCTTCAGGTGCTTTTCTGTCCTCCTCTGTGGAAGGGAAAGCCTGAACACTCACTCCATGTGACAGCTTAAGGTTTCCATCTCAGGATATGCTCAGTCAGTCAGCTGTCACCACAGCAAGAGATAGGGAGGGTAGTTGGAGCTTTTGAAAACTGGCCAGTACTAGGTTACCTTGGGAGATAACCCAGAATGCCACTGGGTCAGTCAGGAATCTAAACATCTATTGTTACCAGTAGGCAGAAGCCTACTGTTCTGGAGAAACTTGTCCTTTGAAGATTCAAAGAAGGAAATCTAGATAAAGGGTATATGTGGATACCCTGGAACATGCAGAATGCTATGAGAAGGGCTATGCATTTGTCATATTCCTGTAGGGCTGTAGAAAGATCAAAGGATGAAGTCGAAAATAAAAAATGAAACTGCAAAGTACTAAATCGTAAGTATTTTTGTAATTTGAATGAACGAGAACATGATTGTAGTCATCATTGAGGTCCAGGGTCTGCAGGAAAAGCTTGTAGAATATTCATTGGTAAAATAAATCGTATTTTGAATTTTGACACAGTTAAGAAGGGGTTGAAGACTAAAGACTGAAAAATCCTGACTGGCTGTCCAGGTGGCACCCTTTCTTGAGACAAAGAAAAGTCTTGAATAGAGGCATTTTTTCTGTTGGTAATGGGGGACTATTTATATAGTTCTTTGATAATACAATTCCTGCAGTATTGGCAAAACCAGGTGTTATTGGTTTGGGGTATCTTGAGATATTCCAGGAGGGAATAGAAGAAGATGCTGAGTTAATTTTGTAGTCCTTCTTTACAATGTTGAGAACCATTTGTCTGAAGTTATAAGTCTCAAAACAGGCAGGGACTGAAAAAGCTTCTTTGCAAGACTGGGGAGGGATTGGCCAAGCTGGAAGGAGAGAGCTGATAATCATAAGATGGAAGATTAGTTAGCAAAGGAGACTTTAGGACTGTTGAAGTTTGTTTTGGGTTTTTCTTGAAATTTCTTAGAATTTTTTTTTTATCCTTTTACTGAGCATTTTGGTTGTTACAAAAAGAAAGTCCTGCCCTTGAGGGGTAATTTTTTTGGGAATTTGAGCTTAGGAGAAATGAGAGAAGCTGCTTATGAAGTTCTGTATAATTTTTCCTCTCCCATAAAGATTCCTGAAAATATCAGCAGCGGCTGGGCCGGAGACTGTCTCTAGCCAAAGGGTCATCAAGCAAATTACTTTTTACATCTTCTGTCAGGGTTTGCAGATGTAACATTGGAAGAGGCATTAGCTGCTTCTTAATTACATTTTATAGAATGTCCAGCTAACCAGAATAGCTGAACTGAGTAAGGACAAAAGAGAAGATTTATTGTCCAAGTCAGGAAAATTTGAGATTAATTTATTCATGTTGCCCAAAAGGATATTTGGTACCCAGATATAAGAGTTTGATAGCTAATGGCATGGAAAGAAAATGTAATGGAAGAGTATTCCTTCCTTCCTTACTTGTCCATAGCTCTATTGTCCTTGTTATTGGGCAAGGCTATAGTACAGGGAAGAAGCTTGGTTGCTTTGTTAAACTCAACAGATATCACAGGTGGATCCTAAGTGGGACTTTTATACAAAAACGTGAGTATCCAGTACCTTATAAAGCCCAGTATGTTTATTAGGAGTTGATGGTTGTGACTCAGGTTTCAGAACAGCTGTCAAGAAAGTGGTCTGTAAGACCTCAAGCAAAAGAGTATCCTATATTCAACAAAGTATAATCTTTCTTTTGCATTTCTGAAACTTTTTTTCTCTCCCATTAAAAATGTTCCGTTATACTCAAAGTAGTACTCTCAAATGGCAGTTCCTCTAAGGGTGAATTAGGAGAATGTGTGTCCCCATCCTCAGATGCAAGTCCTGCTCGGGAGTGGATTTGAGAGGAGCAAACAAGAGATTCCACCTGAGAATTCATGTCCTCTTCCTCTGAAAAAGTAGTCCCTTACACTTTTATGAGGGGACAAAGAAGGACCTGGGAAGAAGAAGTGAGGAGTCTTAATGGTTTAAATAGCCCTTAGGAAAAATTATATCATTCCTATGGGTCAGCTTGTGAAGAAGCAGCAGAAGGAAAGGCATGCTTAGTTTTCTGCTGTCTCTCTTTGGCCATATTCTCAGGAACTAAGTGAGAAGAATCCGACTCCTGATGGTACCATAAGGTGACCAGGAGCAACTTGTCAGATAAGGATCTCTGGAATACCATCATGTCCCTTGGTTATAACCAACCCTTTTGTGGGTTCCCCCTTCATGGCCTTACCAGCCATCAGATCATTTGTATGGGACATGCCATCAGGCTGTGCCTTGTCAGCCTAGTAGTGAATAGCAACGGCAGGCACAGCAAACAAAAAGCAAAACCAGGCAATCGGAGGTCTTATCATCCAGCACAGCAGATATGTCTTGGTACAGCTGGACAGCCTAAACTTCTGAACGTTTTGACTTCTAAAGTTTTTTAAGCTGTAGTTGAGGAATGTGTGAAAAGGAATATTCAGGGGCCATCATTCAAAAGATTTTAAGAGAGGCTAAACTGCTTGATCTGAAGTAGGAGAATTCATTTGTCAGCAACCTGTGGGTATGGATCCGATATCGGATCCGAACCGGCATGTTTTATCCAGCTATGGATCCAAGCTCCTAGCTCCTCCCCTCACCCATAATGCCCTGCTCTCCCTACATGACCTCAGATCTAGTTTGCCGCGCATGGTGAAGGCTGGGTCGTCAGAGCTCCAAAAGCTAAGTCTTATTATTGCTAAAAAAAAAAAAGGGTTTTAAAACTTTTAAAAATTTTAAGTTGTGTGAAAGTTATAGGTTTCCCTTCGGTTTATATCTTTTTTGGGTTAATTCAATATAGTTTTTACCCTCCCCTCGCTGGTTCGTAGTTGGTGTGTGTGTGTGTTTTTTCTTTGGGGCCTTTGTGTGAGTGTTTTAGTTTATTTTATTGTTAAAAAAAAAAAAAAAAAATAGTGATGTCTGAGGCCCCAAAGGCTATTTTTTCAAAGTGCTCCGAGTGTGGCCATAAGCTTTCCCTTGCTGATGGCCACACTCTGTGCGTTCGATGCCTTGGGGTTGAACACCTCACTTCAGGGTGTTCAATCTGTGCAGGGTTCAACCCCAGGGCATTGAAGGAGCGGAGGTCGAAGCTGGTCTTGGTGGGACTCTTGCCCCCAGACTCGGCCGCCCCCTTGGTGGTCACTGCTTCGGCAGTCCCTGCCTTGCCTGCTCCCCCTCCTCCACCCGGGATTCAAACTCACGCCAAAGGGTTGGAGGAGAGGGAAGCCAGGAAAAAGGACCGGAGAGAGAAGCACCACAAGCGGCAGCCGAGACCTCCGTTCGCCCCGCTAAGCGGGCTTCTCTTCCGGCCTCTCTGGCTGCTGGCTCTCCCCCTCCTCTGCTCCGGTCCCCGTGCTTTTCACCGGAGTCTGAGGATGAGGAGACCCGACCTCCTTCGAGGCTATCGAGGCGGCACTCAAGGGCTACCTCGGTAGCCTCGTCGAGGTCTACTTACAGCCTCTCCGATGCTGATCTGGACCGGATGATGCGAAGGTTCATCCAGGCCCAGATGCAGATGGGAGTGCTCCTGCCTCCCCCCCCCTCTGGGGGGGAGCTCGACTCCCTTTTTTAAGCCCATTGTTCCTTCTCCGACCCGCTACCCGGGTTTGGAGCGCCCGGAGCCGGGCAGCCTTGGAGCCGCGGGTGGGTTGGCTCCGACAGTACTGGGTACTTCGGATCTGACTCTGCCCTCGAGTCTGTCGGATCCGACCTCTCGGCGCCTTGGCCTGAGTTTCGGATCCGAGGGACTCGGTGTGCCTTCGGCGCCGTCCTTGTCGGAGCACACTGGTCCCTTGGATCCGAGGGGCTCGGCGCCGGCTCCAATCCGCTCATCGGATCCGAGGGGGAGCCGACTTTCAGATCCTATTGTTGAGGCTGGCTCCCCCTCGGCTTTTGATGTAGTGGAGAGGGCTCTGTTGAGGGCATCCGGACCCCCGGCCCTTGCTTCGGCTCCGTCCCGCACTCCATCTGCTCTGGGCCAGGCTTCCATCACCCGGCCACTGGGACAGCCCGCTTCACTGCCCCAAGCAGTTCTGTGGTTCTGGACATTGCTGGTGAGGGCTCCTCGGACAGCCCCCCCGAGGAAGCAACTCGCAAGCATTCGTGCAAGAGGAGGCACATAGACTCCCCCGAGTCTTTGACCGAAGACACTGACTTGGAGGAAGGGGAAGGCTCCCCAAGATCACCCCCTGAGGATGTCTCCTTTGGAGACATCATGGAAATGTTGTGGATTAGAGGTGGGTGGTCTGCCCCAAAGTCTTCCTCGGACAAGTCAGTGTTCTTGGAGGCATTTGAAGCGGGCCCGTCTACCTCTTGGGTGTCCCCTCCTGCCGACCCCCTGGTGGACCTTATTACCACCAGGGCGTGGAGGGACCCGGACACCGTGGAGCCAATCCCTAAGAGGCCCGACAGGATCCTTAGCCCCCCTACTGATCGTGCCCACTGGAGCAAGGGACCCCCGGTAGATGCCATGTTGTTGGCAGCAGCCACTAAGAGGGAACTCGCCCAGGAGAGTCCCTCAGTCCATCCCCCGAGCAAGGAGTCTCTGATGATGGACTGTTTGGGGAAGCGAATCTTTAGTTCAGCGACCTTCTCAGTGAGGGCGCTCAACTATTTGGCACACGTCATTAGGATGCAGTGCGATCTTATCAAGGAATACGCTGCATCCCCCCCAGAGTCCATATCGGAGGAGGACAAACTTATGCACTCCACCCGTATGGCCACTCTTCGTTCTGTGACTAGCACCTCTATGCGGTTACTTTCCCACGCTACCGAGGGAGCCGCTAGAGCAGGCCTAGTCACAAGATGGCAGTCTTGGCTCCACCACTGCGATTTTACGGAGCCCTTCAAGGCGTCATTCGTGAATGCCCCCTTTGACGGTTCTGCCCTTTTTGGCAAGACGGTTCGCGATACCTTGGTTCAGAGCGAGAAGGACGGGAAGACGCTGTCTGCCGTCGGAGTCTGCTTCTCTGTGCCCCAGAGGTCCTACTCTAGGAACAAAAAGGGCCAGAAGAAGATGTGGTTCCGGAAGTCGCAGCATTCCCAACCCGCTCCGGACAACCAGTCCTTCCGCGGAAGAGGAAGACAGGGAGGACGCCGCCCTAGGGGCAGAGGGTCTCCCAGGAACTTTGGGTCCAGGGAACCTTTCTCTGAACAGCCCACGCAGCAACCCTGAGGGGTTGCCCGACTGCTCCACTCTGGAGGCAGTCGGGGGATGTTTCTCGGAGCACCTAGCGGCATGGGAGTCCATTACATCGGACCGCTGGGTACTCCGGATTATATCCAGAGGTTACAAGATCCCCTTTCTTCATGTCCCAAAGTTAAAAATCCTCCCCGATGTTCCACCCAATCAGAGGGAGGCCGCTTCAGCAGAAATTGGCCATCTGCTGAGAAAAAGAGCCATCCGTCCCCCCAGACCAGATCGGATCAGGGTTCTACTCCAGGTTCTTTTTAGTGCCAAAAAAGACGGGGGACCTAAGACCCATTCTAGACCTGTCCCTGTTGAACCTGTCAGTTCCCAAAGAGAAGTTCCGGATGGTCACTTTGCAGTCCATCCTCCCCCTTCTAGGGGAGAATCACTGGATGTGCTCTATAGACCTCAAGGAAGCGTACTACCACATTCTGATGGACAGATGATCCAGGAGGTTTCTTCGCTTCCGGCTGGGAGCCAGTCACTACCAGTTCAGGGTCCTTCCCTTTGGTCTCACCACAGCCCCCAGGGTGTTCACCAGAGTGTTAGCAGTGGTTGCGGCCCACCTGAGGCTTCAGGGGGTGCAGGTCTTTCCGTATCTAGACGACTGGCTTCTCACTGCCCCAACAAGGCATCTACTCTCTTTGGCAAGAGACTCCTTCCTTCGTCTAGCTCCCAAGCTAGGCATCATGGTAAACATAGAAAAGTCCAACCTGGTCCCTACTCAAACAATAGAATTTATAGGAGCCAGGTTAGACACGAGAAATTTAAGAGCCTTTCTCACAACCGACAGGGTTCGGAATCTGCGACTCTAGGTGCGGGCCATCCTTCACTCCAGCTCAACACCTGTGGAATTGATCCTGAGGGCGCTAGGGTCTATGGCGGCAGCGATTACTCTTCTTCTGCACGCCCGCTTGAATATGCGGGTGCTTCAATGGACACTTCAGGTGCAATGGTCATTTCTCTCCCTCCCCCTGTATCATCCCATTGCTATCAACAAGGCTTGCAAGCGGTCTCTCTTGTGGTGGCTCCATTCTCCGGACCTCCACAGGGGCCGCCTCTTTTGTGCATCTCCCCCTCTCGCCATGGTGACCACGGACGCTTCCCGCCTCTGGTGGGCATTTTGCGGGCCGGATGGTCCAAGGCACGTGGAGCGATTCAGAGACCTCCCTGCATATCAATGTTCTGGAAATGAGGGCAGTGCTCTTGGCATTGCAAGCACTTCAGGCCCTCCTTCCCCTGGGAACAATTGCGATTCAATCAGACAACATGTCGGTGGTCTGGTACATCAACAAACAGGGGGGAACCAGGTCTTACCCTTTATGTCGAGAAGCCATGAGAGTGTGGGAATGGGCGATCTCCACCAACCGCTTTCTCATCGCAACGCATATTCCGGGTCGGACCAACATCCTAGCGGACAAGCTCAGTCGCACCATTCTCTCCCCGTACGAGTGGTCTCTCAATTCTCAAGTAGCAAAACGTATCTTCGCACAGTGGGGGACTCCCTGTTGTGATCTCTTTGCTTCTTCTTTAAACGCCAAGTGCGACAGTTTTTTTGCTCTAATCCCCCCTCCAGGGGATTCCCAGAGAGACGCTCTGGTGCATGCTTGGCCTCCCGGTCTTCTTTACCCAAACCCCCCCTCTACCTCTGATGCTACAAGTACTACAGAAAGCCTCTCGGTTGGGGTGCAGAATGATCCTCATTGCCCCATTCTGGCCTCGACAGATCTGGTTCCCTTACCTAAGGTCTCATTCAATGAATCCACCTTGGATTCTAGATCCCATTCCGGATCTGATATCACACCCGTCGAACCTACCAACTCCGAACCTGGACAACCTGAAGTTGACTGCTTGGCCGCTCCAGTTCCACTCCTAATCAGGACTCCCAGTATCTCGTCCCCAGTTAAGGCCATTCTGGTAGCGGCCCACAAGCCCTCTACCAGAAAAATTTACCGCAGTAAATGGAAGCGTTTCTCCATTTGGGCAGAGCGGCAAGGCCTAGATCCTTTCACGGTTCCCCTTCCTTTAGTTCTAGATTTCCTTACTACTCTCTTTAATGATGGCGCCAGTAGTTCCACGGTCAAAGTTCAGCTGGAGGCCATATCTCATTACCATGTTGGACACGATTCAGGGTCTCTTATGTCGGCGAAGTTATGCAAAACCTTCCTAAAAGGCACCTTTTTGCTCAGACCCCCTGTCAAAGAAACGGTTCCCCCGTGGGATTTTTCCTTGGTACTTCAGGCCTTGACCGCTCCCCCCTTCGAACCTGCGGCCACAGTCAATCTTAAATACTTGTCCTTTAAGACTGCTTTTTTGGTAGCCATTACTTCGGCTAAGAGAGTTTCAGAGCTTCAGGCCCTGTCCATGAAACCGCCTTATTTGATTTTTCATCCGGACCGGGTGTACCTAAGGATCAATCCCTCCTTTCTTTCTAAAGTAGCTTCGGAAGCTAACATTAATCAGTCCATCAACCTCCCTGTTTTCTTCCCTAAGTATCAAAACAAAGGCGAATACAAGCTGCATTCCTTGGATGTTCACAGGCAGCTTCGTTTTTACCTTCATAGGACAGCTGGACATAGGCAATCAGACCAGTTGTTCATTTCTTTTGCCAAATTCAATCTGGGTAAACCAATTTCCAAAGTTTCTTTGTCACGCTGGATTTCTCAGTGTATTCTGTTGGCGTACCAAGCCTCTGGGAGGCCCACACCGGAGGGAGTCCATGCTCATTCGACCCGGTCTGTCTCTACTTCAGTGGCCTTTAAGTCTAGGGTTCCTCTGGATGACATTTGTTCAGCAGCCACTTGGGCTTCATCTCATACCTTTATTACTCATTACAAGCTGGACGTCACTTCTAGAGGTAGAGCATCCTTTGGCTCCGCGGTGCTCTGGAATATCCTTCCATGACAGCCACCCAAGATTCAGGTAGCTGGGGACTCTGTCCCACAGGTTGCTGACAAATGAATTCTCCTACTTCAGATTTAGAAGTTATCTGGACCATACCATAACGTTCCATCTGAGTAGGTGGATTCATTTGTCTGCAACCATCCCGCCCTCCTATCCCCCTGGCCTTGTCAGTTTCCTGCATAGGGTGTGTTACCCTTTGGTTAGGGTAGTTGGTGCAGGGCAAACTCGATCTGAGGTCATGTAGGGAGAGCAGGGCATTATGGGTGAGGGGAGGAGCTAGGAGCTCAGATCCATAGCTGGATAAACCATGCCAGTTCGGATCCAATATCGGATCCATACCCACAGGTTGCAGACAAATGAATCCACCTACTCAGATGGAACGTTATGGTAAGTACATAACTTCTAATTATGGTCTTTTTTTTTTTTTTTTAAACACACCTTTATTGAATTATGACTTGTGTCAAAGGCAGTTTTACATTGATACAAAAGTAATCAAACTATATTAACAAATTACCATTGTTGTTGTTATTCTTTCGGCTTTTTCCGGTTAGGGGTCGCCACAGTGGAACTCCGATCCGCTAATGATTGGCAGACGATTTTTTTTTTTATGGTGCCGAGGTGCCAGCCCGACAACCAACATTCAACGAAGGCACGCCCATTCACGCATGTCTCGACCGCGGTGAAAACATGCAGACTTCACTCAGAAGGTGCTCCAGTCGAGAATCGAACGGGAGAACCTCTTGCTGTGAGGTGACAATGCTACCGCTGCACCACCGCGGCTTCTATTAACAAATTACAATTAACAAACATTATACTTCACATATTTTGCTATACATCATATAACCTAAGCAACATTACATAAATTATTCAATTCCCTTATTTTAACAAACAAATGCCCCCTTTTTTAAAACAAGAAACATCTTTATTAAGCCATCTCTTATGACATAGGCAATCATACATTTGTATAAATGAAAACAAACTAAACCGACACAATCCTAGTTGCAAGCATTTTACATCACAAACCATACTGACACACTCCCACTTGCAAACATTATACATCCCTTATAATCCACTCAGTCATTTATAGTTGAACATTACATAGTTCATTTAAGTCCTGCCTTCTTTTAAACCTCATTCCTTCCCTGTATGTATTGTTCCCACAGTTCCCATTTTTTCCTATGTTGCTTGCTCCTACCCTTTTCTAAAGATCTCAGTTCCAGTTGTTTTATCTCTACTACTTATATTAACTGCTTCTCCAGTATAGTTAGTTTAGGTTTTGATTACCATTTTCTAGTAACTGCTTTTTTGTCAGCCACTGTAATTACACACAACAAGGCCTTACCATGTCTAGGCAATTCCGATTCGGTGTTGTAACTCAGAAAAATCATCTCCCTTGTCGAAAAATCATCTCCCTTGTCGCATCAATCTGCCCACCTAGCATCTCTGACAGTGCATCCCACAGAGAATCCTTAAAGTCCTCCAACCCACCACACTCCCAAAAAATGTTCCCAAGTACTCCTTTCTTTCCAATCACACCTCCAACATTTGCTGTCTACCTGAGGAAAAATTCTCTGGAGTCCACTTGGGGTATAAAAAAATGTCTATGTAAACATTTCCAAGCAGAAATCCTAAATATTCTAGATGATGTTGCATATTTGGGAGACATACACATATCCTCCCATTGTTTCTTTGTGAATTGCTTATCCAATCTCTCTTCCAAATCCTTTCTAACCTCCTCTGATTGATTCTTATAGTTACCATGCAATAGTTTATATGCTGTACTAATTATTCCCATTTTATTGGCAGCTTCTGTTGTAGATTCTACTAAATACTCTACCATTTCTAGTCTTCCATAGTTACCATGCAATATTTTATATGCTCTAATAATTATTCCCTTTTTATTGGCAGCTTCTGTTGTAGATTCTACTAAATACTCTACCATTTCTAGTCTTCCATTTAGGACCCCCCTATTTCTTTCTCTTTGCCTGTACTTTCATATCAATCCTTGATAGGGAAGGTAGTCTCTAAACTGCAGTCCAAATAAATTCTTGGCCTCTTTCCGTTCTTTTACCTTTCCCTCTCTAGTCATTTGCTCCCTATACCTTGGTTCATTTGACAGTTTTCTCCAATAAATTCCAGCCCCCTCTTGCCTATTGTCTATATCCCTAATTGCAGTCATCCCTGTCGGCAGAATCTTCTTTCTCCATTCCCGTGTTGGCTTAGTTCTTAGAATACTTTCTGCTACTTTATGAATATAATCTTCTGTATGATTATTGTTATTCTCCTTAAAGGCCTGCATCCAAAATCCCAGTCTTTCCCTGAGCTTCCCCAATTCCTCTTCATCCCTTTCCACTTTGAATTATAGTTTTATTTGCTTGTGCTATGTATAGGAGCCTTAACTGTGTAGCTCTGACATACCCCTTCAAATTGAGTAATCCCAATCCACCCTGTTCTACTAGAAGAATCAGCTTATCCCATTTCCCCCTTGCAGATAAAGTCCTTCAGTTCTTTATTAATGACCATCTACAACTTCTCCTGTGGTTGATCAAAGTATTCCTGACCTATGTATAAGACTAAAGGGACTAAACACATTTTGACTGCTTGTATCTTACTATCCATGTCTGTACAACAAAGCTTCCACTTTCTCAGTTTTTGTATCATATTTTGTTTAATCTCTTCCCACATGTCCTTTGCTGGCACACCAGAATAATTTTTAATCCATACTCCTAAATACTTCATTTTATCATGTCTCCAGAAATACGGATATTGCTGAACCAGTTTATGTGTGGGTACATAATTTGTCATTATTGCCTTTGTTTTAGCCTTGGTAATTTTGTATCCTGAAAGAACTGTTTCAAAATGTTGCACAACACTGTAATGTCTCTCTCTGGTTTTGTCAGGTATAAAATATCATCATCCACAAATAGACCCAGCTTTTCTTGACTACTATGCCAATTATATCCTTGAATTTTTGAGTCCCTTATTTTCTTTGCCAGTGGTTCTAAATATAATGCAAATAAAGGGGAAAGAGGATACCCTTGCCTGGTTCTTTACTCAAGCAGAAATCATCAGAGAGGACCCCACCCATTTTAATTTTCGTCACCAATCCCTCATATATCCTGTTAATCAGCCTTATAATTTTTTATTACACTTTTTACACTGTTTAAAACTGAACTGCGTTCTACATGAACTACAGAACAAACATGCACCCCACCTAAGTAACATGTTCAATCATAGCCTCACCTCAGGCTATGTGCCCACTGAATGGCGCACAGCGATGGTTATCCCACTCCACAAAGGGGGAGCTACCACAGACCCTAGAACCTACTGCCCCATTAGCCTAACAAGCTTGGTCTGCAAGGCTATGGAACGTATCATCATGGAACTTATAAACAATGACATTGGTAATCTTCAGACTCAGGACCCAACCCAGTTCGGGTTTGTAAAAGCCAGATCATGTCTCCTAAACCTGATAGACTTCTTTTAAGCAATCACCAAAGCCGTAGATGAGGGTAAGGTGGTTCACACAGCCTATCTAGATCTCACCAAGGCTTTCAACACCATCCCCCACTCTGGAATTATAGATAAACGCACTAAACTAGGTATAAATCCCTATGTCACAAGATGGCTTGCCAACTGGCGCACTGACAGAGCCCAGACTGTGAAAGTAGCAGACTCCAAATTCAACTTCAGACCAGTGACAAGTGGAGTACCACAGGGGTTCAGTCCTGGGTCCTCTCTTGATTGGTATCTACTTCTCTGAAGTACAGGCTAACACAGAAGGTCTTTGGCTAATGAAGTTCACAGATGACTGCAAACTAGGAGCCATAATCAAAACTCCAAAAGATGTGGACATCCTACAAAAGGGCCTCGCTGAGACAGATGCCTGATGTTAAAGCCATGTCCTCAAGCTCAGTGCCAAAAAGTGCATTGTCATCCCTTTTGGTAAAAACTCTGTACCCATGAACTACCACATAGACGGTAGTCTACTTAACACCGAAAGTGTGGGAAGAGACCTTGGGACACAGGTGGACAGTAGTCTGTCCTTTGATAATCACATCGCCACAGTAGTCAGGAAATCATTCTACGTGGCACACCTCATCACAAAAGGTTTCTCATCCAGGAAAAAAGAGGTCATTGTTCCCCTCTACTCTTCACTTATTAGACCCATTATAGAGTACAATGCCCCTTTTGCTATGTACCTCATAAGACATCTACAACAACTGGAAAGGCCACAGAAATACTTCACAAAGAGGATTACTGGCCTCAAACAGATGCCCTATGCAGACCGTCTCAAAAAACTGCAGCTTTATTCTGTCGCATATCGACTACTCAGAGGCGATCTCTGCCTAACACACAAAGCTATGTCAAACCCAGTGCTTTTAGACATGCTCCACTTAAAGAAATCCCAATCCCTACAAGCTACACGCTCTAGGGACCTAAACCTTGTCACCACAATAAACAGAACATGCTGGAGGGATAGATTCCTGTCCCAGAGACTTCCCATACTCTGGAACAAACTACCTATCTGTATCAAACAAAGCTCCTCATTAGCACTCTTCAAGAAAAATCTTGATTGCATGGGAGATAGGAAGTTCACCTTGGGGGATCACTTTTGTGGCTGTGCTCGACAGTGGCACAGGAACATAATTTTCTTGGGTGGCGAAAGCCAGGGTACCTTTTGGCTAGGCTTATATGGGCCCTAGGGCCAATAGCCTAGTACCTACCTATGAACCTATGAAAAATAGGTACAAATCTGTATGCTGATTAATGTGAAATTTGCATACATAATTACATAACCCCACCCACTCCAATGGAGTTGTGGGATACCAACTTTCAGACACAAACGGAAGAACAGACAACCAGAATATGGCACCAGAGTCCCTATGCAGCCATTCCAGTGTCCCATTACCTGGCTATTTCACCCCATTTACCATAAACACTAATGTGTGCCTATGCATACTGCTTTACTTCTACAATGATTATTTGGATTTTATTTTTACATTTTATAGCACAATGCACAAACACCAATAGATTATGTGATAAACATACTGTCTCACAATGAAAATAGAGTTGGCATTAAAACTTCTCTGCCCTTGAAACTCCCATTCATTGAAACAGCATTGAAACCCACACCACATCCAAAGAAAATGCATCTTGATAGTAGTGGATAAAGATTACCTTTGGGCTATTTTCAAATCCTTGGCCCCTTGCACACAAAACAAGAAAACATACACGTGTTCTTTGATGAACCTTACCGACTTTATTAAATTATATTCCATGTATAATACAGCACACTTGTTGGACTTAAGTTAGTGTGCATTTTAAATTTTTTGTTTGAACATTTTTCCAGTAGGCAATGAAACAAAATACATGAACCAATAATGACAAATCTGCCCAATTCAGAACATTTCCATCATAAAAGTCTACTTCCACACATGCACACACATACACACACGCACACAACGCACACACACACTACATACATATATATATATATATATATATGTAATATAGGTTGGTATTAGACTATTGGCCCTAGGGCCTGTACAAGCCTAGCCATGACAATTCCCTGGATATTTCATCTGTGGACCCCTGTCTAGCAGGCGACTGACATGATCCCCGGGGTGAATTTCCTATCTCCCATCCAATCATCAGTGTAAGCCATAGATATCTTGCACAGCTTCTTGCACTTATTTTCAATTTCATTTTTTTGGGGGGGGGCAAAAGGCCAAAGAAACAGGGACACATTTTAAACATTGCTTGTATAATTTTGGAAAGTTGCTAAAATAAAATGTTGTGTTACAACCATGCATTTCACTGCCAAGTCTTGAACCCAGGACCCTGTGCACTATAGTCAGAGCAACATACCACTACACCAAATCAACAGTTTCCTGAAAGAAAGGAAGACTGAAACTTAAATGGGTATCATTTAGTGAATTCTGTTCTCCCTTCTCACAATAGCTCTCAACCTCTTAGCACAAAAAACCTGGACAAAGCCAATAATGGGGGAATGCAGGATTCAGTTCTCACTTCTCACTTCTCTCAATGTCTTGGCACAATCTGGACAAAGCCATTAATGGGAGAATACAGCCCCAAAATAGGGACAAATTTCAAATACTGATCTTATACACTTAGAAAATTGCTAGAATAAAAGGTTTTGTGTTACCATTATCTGAAGAATATGAAGTCTGAAATTGAAATGCCTGTCATTGTTTAGTGAATTCAATCCTTCAGTGATTTGCCACAAAAATCCTGAAAACCACAGATTTAATAAGGAACAAAACAAACATATGAGGAATAAATTCACAAATGGTGGTGGCTAGGGACTTTAGGCTCTTTTTACCTGTACCCGAGGTACAGGGTTTGAGCCTGAGTACATCTAGCGAGCTCACACACACACACACACACACACACACACATCCACCTCTTGTTCACAAAAAATACCTTAAGGCTTAAGCAGCTGTGTGCAGCAGCAGTTGTTCAGATCTGTAGATAGTGAAAATTAAGCATACCTTAAGCTCAACAGTCATTAGATGTGTAAGCAGTACCTTACAAACTCCAGTCCCAGTCGTTAGGATAACTCCCCTGTTTTCTTCCCAAAATGTTTCAGTTCCCAAGCAGAAAAAAGAAACTCCATTCATTTGCTGTTCCATTATTACCCATGTTTCTGTTCCATACAGAAGTACATGCTGAACAGTGTGTTAGCCACCATGAAGCCAACTGGCAGACATCTTACTTAGTTCTGTACTTACTTTCCATCTTCTTTGGCATTTTTCTGTCGCACAGTACCTCAAGAACACTTTGCTATATGGCTGCAGTGTCTCTAATTCTGACTTCGACCTCCTCATTCAGACTTCCCTTCTCCTCAACCTTCCCTCCCAGATACTTTAAGTTGTTAACATTTTCCGCTGTTTTCTCCATCTCTGTTTTTAGCTTCTTATTTCCTCATTTGCTGACTTTATAACTGTCTTATCTGTTTTCACTTTAATCCATTTTGCCTTCAGGTATACATTTCATTCTCCTATTAATTGCTGATGTTTTTATTCAGTATTTGCTTGTAGTGCCACTTCACCTGCATACAGTAGCTTTGTTGATCTGTTTGCTAATGTAGACCATCAACAGTATGATCAGCAGTAGGCATAGAGATGAATCCTGGTGCATACCAATTGTTACTGGAGACCCCGCTGCAAGTCTGATCAATGTTCGTACTTGTGTCATTGGATCTTGATACATAGCCTGCACTAATTCTACCAACGAAATTGCAGGACTGCTCAAATCAGCTTTCTTGGGACATTGTCATTTGCTTTCTTAAAGTCTAGTCATGCCCAGCTGGACTCTTTCATCATCCCTAACTTCTTCTCAGCTTGTCTGCCTTACTGCAAACATTGGGATAGTTGTGCTGCATCCTGATCTGAATCTGAATTGCTCATTTCCCATCTTAATTTTTCCCACTCTGCATATTTATTTATCCATCATCATTTCCAGCCCTTTCATACAGTGTGACAGTGTGACAAAACAATTGTGAATGTCCCTTTATTCTTGTACGTCTGAGATATGCCTTTCTCACTATACTGATGTGAGTACCTTTTGAAGTCATTTATCTCCTAACTCACCCAACATCTTGATAATATCTGCCGTGACCTCATCTAAACTTGCTACTTTCCATGACTTTTTTTTCCTTTGTGCTGTTCTTTGTTCTTGTATGGTGGGCTCTGCTACTGGTACTGTCTGGGGCAGTACAGCTTCAGTGGGGATTTCTTCTCCTTTCATCTGCCTTTGATGTCCTGTGGACTGGTGACAGGTTGTTGCTGGCATCCCCTATCTTCTTTAATTTTCTGACTTTGCCTTGCAGCCAGATAGAGGTTTTGCCACCTGCTTGAGAAGTTGTTGGAGTGTCTCTGCTGCTTTGTGTGATGATATGGGCAAGTGCCAGAATAGCCATCTGGAGTTTTGTAAAGAGTGATATATCCTGAGAATATCAAACTGATCTATACAAGATGCATGCGTCACAAATGTATTAGAACTTTGTCTGTCATTTGTATTTCAAAGTGACTTGTGCAGATGTTTGTGCTGAAAATGTATAGGTGAGGTTTGCTTGTGTTAAATATATCAACAGTTCACCCTGCTGAAATGAAAGGAAATGTACATGTATTATTGCAACTGAATTAAATGTATATGTTTTAATAGAGGACACTGGGACAGCAAAGATTAACTTTAAGAAAAATTAGGGAGCTATGAATAATCTTTTAAGCCATTAAACGGCATCCCACAATGCTGACTAGGATTGGAGATGATAGGACTGGGAAAGAGCCTTTGTTCTTTAGCTCAGTAAAAAGAGGGGAGGCCCCAGGCACTGCCACAAGCATTTGGATGTGTATTGTGGCCGGCTGTACTAAATTCCTGTCTCAGCTTCAAAGGGGAATACTGTGAGAACTTAGAGTCAGGTGAACAGAAGAGATTTTCTGCCAGCCATCACAGAAATTATATTTTAGATATTACAAAGACAGATCTCAGAGTACTGAGTCTTCTGTTAGGGAAGCCTGACTAGAAAGACCCTCGGCCACTAAGTCTCACCTTCTGGTAGTAAGTAACTAGGTAACAGTAAAATTCTCTTAGATTCAGTCAGGAATATAGTGAAGCTTAGTTCAGAGAGTGTTTTTCTTTATTTGTATGAGTCTGTCCATCAATGTTAATTTCAATATTTTCTGTGGTTTGAATTCTGTGGTTTACTGTAAATATATATTCAATATTTTCATGTTCTTTTATTATTTATTATTAAATATATTTAAACTTTTATTGTGGCTGGTCCTTGTAGAAGGTATTTAACCTCTGAGAGTACTTCTATTTATTTGGTGACACTGTGTGGGCCACTCCAAAAGTCCTAGCTAATCTTGGTGAATTACTACTATTTCTATTAGTGTTAATACTCCACAATCATACCTTCCAACCATACAGAATTACTCTGTTTTTCCCGAGTTTTGGGGTCCAAATGATGGGGTGCCATGATTCCCGAGTGGCACCCCTTCATTTCTGTTTTTTTTCTTTTTTCGCGGTTTGTGAGCTGACGTGATAATGTGTGCGATGACGTCAGCTCTGTCAGGACTACCAGCCTGTCAGAATTGAGCTCAAGGAGCTTGCAAACATCTTTGTTTGCATCATGCACACATTTCTGGCTTCAAATGCTTTGCGAGCAGGAACTCGGGAGAACGGAAAGGATTTAGAAGGGGCTGGTCAATGCGAGTGGACTCTAGTAATGGAACGGAAAGGATTTAGAAGGGCCTTTATTGTATTTCTGAAAGGGAAAGGATTCTGTGTGTGTGTGTGTGTATGTGAAAATGCCCCCATTTTAATGCACCTGGTGGCTAAAAGTACTCCGGCTCAAACCCTGTACCTTGGGTACAGGGTAAAAAGAGCCTAAAGTCCCTAGCCGCCACCACTTGTACATTTGTGCCTCATATTTTTGATCTGTTCCTCATGAAATCTGTGGTTTTCAGGATTTTTGTGGCAAATCACTGCAGGATTGAATTAATTAAATAATGACAGGCATTTGAATTTCAGACTTCATATTCTTCAGAAAATAAATGGTAACACAAAACCTTTTATTCTAGCAATTTTCTAAGTTTATAAGATCAGTATTTGAAATGTGCCCCTATTTTGTGGCTGTATTCGTCCATTAGTAGCTTTGTCCAGGTTTTTTGTGTTGAGGTTGAGAGCTATGGTGAGAAGTGAGAACTAAATTCACTAAATGATAGCCATTTAAGTTTCAGTCTTCCTATCTTTCAGGAAACTGCTGATTTGGCATAGTGGTATGTTGCGCTGACTGTAGTGCACAGGGTCCTGGATTCAAGACTTGGCAGTGAAATGCATGGTGGTAGCACATTTTATTCAAGTAACTTTCCAAAATGATACAAGCAGTGTTTAAAATGTGTCCCTGGTTTTTGCCCCCCCCCCCAAAAAAAAGAAAAACTGAAATTGAAAATAAGCGCGAGAAGCTGTGCTAGATGCCTATGGCTTACACTACTGTAATTCTATTTATAGTGTGTGTGTGTGTGTGTGTGTGTGTGTGTGTGTGTGTGTGTGTGTGTGTGTGTGGAAGTAGACTTTTATGATGGAAATGTTCTGAATTGAGCAGTTTTGCCATTATTGGTTCATGCATTTTGTTTAATTTCCTACAGTCTATGGGAAAAATGCTCAAACAAATGTAAAATGTGCTCTGTCTAACAAGTGTGCTGTATTATACAAGGAATATAATTTAATAAAGTCAGGAAGGTGTATCAAAGAACACACGTATGTTTCTTGTTTTGTGTGCAAGGGGACAATGATTTGAAAACAGCCCAAAGGTAAACTTTATCCACCACTAGCCAGATACATTTTCTTTGGATGTGGTATGGATTTCAATGCTGTTTCAATTAATGTGAGTTTCAAGGGCAGAGAAGTTTTAATGCCAAGTCTATTTTCATTGTGAGACAGTGTTGCTTTGTTTATCAGATGTCTATAGGTGTTTGTGCATTGGGCTGTAAAATGTAAAAATAAAACCCAAATAATTATTGTAGAAGTAAAGCAGAATGCACACAGTGTGTATGGTAAATGGGGTGAACTAGCCAGGTAATGGGGCATTGGAATGGCTGCAGGGGGACTCTGCTGCCATATTTTTATTGTCTGTTCTTCAGTTTGCATTTGAAAGTTGGTATCCCGCAATTCTGTTGGAGTGGGCGGGGTTGCATAATTATGTATGCAAATGTTATGTTAATAAGCGTACGGATTTGTACCTATTTTTCATGGGCCTTATCCAGATTTTTGATCCAGGTTGAGAGGTATGTCCACAGTATACATGGACACCCTTTGTTTAAGGGTCTTAGAGTAGCTGATTGTGGAGTATCTGGTGGCGGTAATTATTACCTTATAGTCTGGGCAGAAGGGGGCATAGCTTGTAACCTGTGCCAGTCTTTCCTGTGTGTGTGTGTAAATCAAATCTGTTTGTGTGTGCGTCAGCTAATTGGGGCAGGGACTTGAAGCACTGTGGACCTAATCTTACAGCTGAACCAGTGAGGAGTCTTATTGGGAACCAGAAAGGAAGTGGATATAGAGACATCCAGACTCTGGGCTGAGCATGTTCCCTGTGTGCTCTTAAGAAAAATTGTACTTGATGCAGAGAGGTCTGCATCTGGAAATACTGAGTGTATCCATTTGTATTCTCTGTGCACATCCCTCTCCAGTGTCATGGTGAGGATTCAGGCTTCTTGATTACTGGCCCAGCGTGGGGTCAACACATGGTGGCCATCAGATATTGGTAGTAGTGGTGGGCGTCACATCTTGATGTCCTTCTATTCACATGTTGAAGTATTCAATACTCTTGGGTATCCTCCTCTTGCTACCCGAACATCCGGCAAGTCTTCAAAAATTTGTAGTCACTGCAAGGTGAGTGGGACATCTAATGTGGCTAAGTGAATGTGGGCCATAAAAGTGATGTCTGCATGCACCAGACCTCAGAACTTCTCTGCCACCAGTGAAATGTCAGCTGTTCCTGCCATACCAGCCGTCGGACTGAAAAACCTTTCAGATAAGTACCCTGTTGGGAACCCTTTGTTTTCTAGTCATTGCATGCTAGTGTTTTGTTCATGTCATCCAGAAAGGGCAAGTGCGGCTGTCAGATTCCCCACAAAGATGCCCACAAGCTTTGTGTCTTTTGCTTAGAACCATCCCATGACCACAAGGCCTATCCCATTTGCCAGGCCTTTGTCCCAAAAACTCTGCTTAGGAGACTCCACGCATTCAGGATATACTTAGAGAACTAGAGGCTAAAACAGCTAGCATTGGGTATGGAGGGGAGGTATGTATCTGCCCACCAAGCCGTCAAATAAAAAGGCAAAGACAACAAGGCCTGAGATTGTAGCTGCACCTCAACCTTAAAGCAACGTTCATCCTGTGGTCGATGTCAGCATGGAAGAACGATTGGTTCCTGCCGATTCAGGTATAGTGGGTACCAGCTTGGAAGCTGCAGAACCCCATGTGGAAGGCATTTCCTCAGAGGACGTGCAGATTTCACAGGCTCGCATTGCCAAATCGGGTGGATTTCTCCCATACTGCACTGCTGTCTGACCCTAGGCCTACCTTAAAGAAAAAAGAAAAGAAGAAACACACCTCTCTTCCAGCGGAAAGCCAGCCAGATTGGCAGGCTTTCTTGCAAAGTCTCTTCAATGCTTTCAAAGCCCTAAGGCCTACTACCGCCACAGGATCTCCAGTCCCACCCCCTGCGTTAAGCCATAGGCCCCAAGCCTTGGACTCCCAACACTTGGAAGAGGAGGAGGAATCTTCCGAATCCTCTTCAGAGGAATCCCTCTCTCATGTGTCTCAACTTCCTCCCTCTTCCCTTGGCTATGCCTCTCCAGAGGAAGAGTCTGCTAAGGCAGATTCCCCAGCAGAAGGCCTCACCTTTGGTGAGACCATTGCCAAGATGAGGGAGCTCTTCAAATGGGTTTCATCTGTGATGACAGAGGTACATTCAAGGTACTATGATCTTCTCCTTATGGATTCCCTGGTTCCTTCAGCTATTCCTTCAGTACTGCTTGCATTTTCTAGATGTTTTCAGCACAGCTTCCTTGAACCCAGACTCTCAGCCGCTTGCACTTTGTAGGTCTGATAAGTTCTACAAAGTCCCAGAAACTGCTAAATTCATAGTGAAGTGTCCTGCAGCAGGCCCTGGCACAATTTCAGTGTCTGCTGGCAAGGCTTCCAAGCTCCTGCCACCTTCTTCCCTCCTTCCCACAGACAAGGACAGTAAGGCAGTGGAGTGTTTGGCCAAAAAGGTCTATACATCTTCTACTCTGGCCTTCAGGGTAATCAATTATCAGACCCACATGTCCAAGTATGCCTTGGCTCTTCTAAAATAAATTACCAAGTTGTCTGATATCCCTGATTCCCTGGACAAAGCTTCACTGTCCAGCCTCATCTTTTTGACCTCTGAGGTCACCAGACATTCTATCAGGTGCCACTATGATGCAGCTGAGGCCTCAGCAAGGTCTGCAGCATCAGCTGCTGTTATGAGAAGGTATTCTTGGCTAAGACTTCAGCCTCTACCTGATGACATCAGGGCAAAGCTTCTTGATACTCCTTTAGATAACTCTACCTTGTTTGGCACCAAGGCAGCAGAGCTATTTAAGACCTTGTAACAAAAGGGGAAGGAACTTCAGGACTTCAGACACCTGTTTGTCTCTCCTATTCCTAAGTTTCAAAGGAACTACCCATCTAGGACTCAATTCATTAGGAAGCTCTCTGCTCCAACCTCAATTCCAGATCTAGATAAGCTGCCAGGAAGCAATCCACTCCTGCCAGACCTACTCAAACCCCAGTTCAAAAGCCTCAGTTTCAAGACAGGGCAGGTAGGTAGCCTGTGACTACCTGCCATTCTTGAAGCCCCCCCCCCCTTTGTCCCACTGTCAGTAAGGCTCTCTCACTGCCTCCCATTGTGGAGACGCAGCACTACAGACAAATGGGTTCTTTCCATAATAGAAAATGAGTACGTCATGACCTGGATCACTATTCCATCAGGGAAAGGTATCCCTCAGCCCCCAAAAGAGCTGCTCCCCCTCTTTCCATCAGTTCTGAACAACCTCGAGGCCTAGGGCACCATCCATTTTTTCCCACTGATGGAAAGGGGAAAAGGCTTCTATTCCAAGCTCTTACTAGTCCCCAAGGAAAGATAGACCCTGGTGACCAGTCCTGGAACTTTTCCACCTAAAGCTCTTCCTGCAAGTGCCCACCTTCCAGATGCTCACCTTGCAAACTCTCTTCCCCTTGATCTTACCTCAGGGATTCTTGGCTGCCTTGGACATCAAGGATTCCTACCCACACATACCCATAAGGCGCAGTTTCAGGAGATTCCTTCGCTTCTCTGATGACTTTCCTCATTATCAGTTCTTGGCCTTGCCCTTTGGTATCTTTCCAGCAGCAAGAGTCTTTAGCGAGTGCTCAGCACCAGTGATTGCCTTCTGCAGGCGGATTGCAGAAAAGCCCTCAAGTTTCACCAGCAGACAACTCTGTCCCTCCTGCAGGCACTGTGTTTCCAGATAAACTACTCAAGTCCAACGTGACTCCCACTCAGGACGTAGTTTTCCTAGGGTGCAGGATTTGGACAGATGTCATGAAGACCTGCCTACCCCCCCCAAGACGGTGCAAGATCTAACACAGTACCTGCTCCTGGTCGTTTTCACTGAAGAAATGACTGCCAGGTAATACCTCAGACACGTGGGCCACATGGCTTCCACTATTCCAATGTTACCATTGGCAAGGCTTCACATGAGGAAGCTCCAGTGATACCCAAGGTCCATCTGGACTCAGCACTCTCATCCTCTGTAATACACAATCCCCTTGTTACCTTGCCCGAAGAAGGAGATTCTATGGTGGATGATTCAGGTGAACCACAACCCAGGCCTACCACTTCAGCCCCCCTGCCAGTGCAGGAACTGTATACAGACACTGCAGACCAGGGATGGGGAGCAACCTTGGGACCCCTAAAAGTCCAGGGCTCCTGGCCATTTTCCAACAAACAAAAGCACATCAAAGTATGAAAGATGAGAGCAATCCTTCTGGCCTTGAAGGCCTTTCAGCCCTGACTTGCACAGGGCCCACTAAAACTATTCACTGACAATACTACAGTTCTGTGGTATGTCAACAAACAGAGGGGAACACAGTCATACTTGCTATGCAGACTAGCTGTCCTGGTATGGGAATTGGCCAAGAAACAGGGAGTAGTACTTCAGGCAGTTTACATCCCTTCAGAGCAGAATTCTCAGGCAGACACATTAAGCAGGTCCATGTCACAGTCCCATGAATGGATGCTTCACAGGGATGTTTTCTTGGACCTAGTCCACAAATGGGATATACCTCATATAGACCTGTTTGCCTCCCCCATGAACAGGCAACTTCCATCATTCTATACCAGCCATCCCAACCCTCTGGCAAGGGTATCGGACGCCTTTTCAATTTCATGGAAAGGGATGTTTCTGTATGCATTCCTCCCCCCTTCCCCCTCATTCAGAAAGTCCTACTGAAGATTCAGCAGGACAAACCAAAAATCTTGTTGTTGACCCTCTTTTGGCCAAGACAGCACTGGTTCCCCCTCCTTCTGCATTTAGCCAAGGGGCAATCATCACAAGTTACCCCACAGAATGGACCTCCTCACACAGGGCAAAAGATTCTAATCCACCCACACTGGCAATCTCTTCAACTCACCCGGTGGGTGATAGAATTCTGATTCCTTACAGACACCTATACAATGAGGACATGCTCTTTGTACTGCAGGAGGCCAGGAAACCTAATACAAGGAGATCTATGTATCCAAATCGAAAAGATTCTCCACATTGTGTCTTCAGAGACAGATGAACCCTTTCCAGAGTGAGGTCCCTTTAGTACCTGTGTGAACTTTTATAGGCAGGGTTAGCATATTCTTCCATCAAGGCTCACCTGTCTGCCATTTCAGCCTGTCTGTCTCTGGATCCCCCTTGGCTTCCAGGTTGCCAGCAAAGCTGCTTTTAAAAGGAATAATACACCTCAGACTTCCCAGGAAGCCCATCCCCCTGGTACCTGTACTACGTACAGAGAAGCTCACTGTGCCTCCCTTTGAACAAGCATCCAAAACCCCTCTTAAATACTGCAAATGGAAAACAGTCCTCCTTGTGGCATTAACTTCAGCTAGGAGGGTGTCTGAGTTGCAAACCCTCATGGCCATCCCCCCTTTCTTGTTTTCCACAAAGACAGGGTAACCCTTAGGACCAATCCATCTTTTATGCCCAAGGTGGTCAATGAACTCTCCTTAAATCCAAGTGGTCCACCTTCTTCTCCCACCCACAAAATGACAGTGAGAGTATCTTACACTCCCTTGGTATGCACAGGCATCTTAGGTTCTACTTGCACAAAACCACGTCCTTGAGGAAGTCTGACCAGTTGTTTGTTTCCTTCCACCCCAGGGCCCTGGGGAAAGCAGTAATGAAACAAACTATATCTTCCTGGATTTCCAGAGCTATTAACTTTTGCTATGCACATCGTGGGAAATCATTGGGACACAAGGTCAAAGGACATTCTACTAGGGCAATGGCCTCCTTTGGAGCTTTCTTCAAAGGCCTGGATGCTTCCTCCATTCTAGAGGCAGCCACTTGGATGTCTGTCCACACATTCACCAAACATTACAAACTAGCCCAAATCTCTAAGGCTGGATTCGCCAGGGCTATCCTCTTTGGATTCATAGAAAATTCCTCCAGACCACCACCCTCTTCCTCACAGTGAGTTTTGGCACTCACCCGAGAGTATTGAATACTTCAACATTTGAACAGGAGGACATAGAATAGTTGTGTAAAATCTTACCATAACCATAAATGTCCTTCTCTTCTGTGTTGCAGTATTCCTTCCCCCGCCTGCCCCTCATTTTGCTATAGCTTCTGTGGCTGGAGGGCACAGGACTGGCGCAGCTTGTCTTGAGACTGGGGTCCTACTGGGGTGCTCAGTTCTGAGGTCTGGTGCGTGCAGATGCCTCTTTTATGGCCCACGGTTGCTTAGCCATATCAGATGTCCCATGCATCTTGCAGTGATTACAAACTTTTGAAGACTGGCCAGATGTTTGGGTAGCAAGAGGAGGATACCCAAGAGTATTGAATATCGCAACATGAAAGAGAAGGACTTCTATGGTTATAGTAAGATGTTGCACAACTATTCTTTCTTTGCTATTGCAGCTGCTGTCTTAGCCTCTTTGTTAACCAGCCAGTATTTCTTCTTAGCCTGGTCCGTCTTTTCTTTCTTCCACTTTTTCCTGCACTTCTTTCTTTTGATAATATCCTGGGCATCTGCATTTCACTACCAGTTTCCTTATGTACCTTATTTTCTGTACCTGGCTCAGACACGTATTTGTTTTGCAATACTCATACACATTATTTTGAGGTGCTGCCATTCTTCCCAGCATTGCCTGTTTCCTTTTCTTTCAGAAGTGTTGTTGCCCTGAGTATTTCCTTGAACTCTTGTGCTTTATGTATTGACCCCTGAACTTTCTCTACGACTACTGCTTGTAGCTGATTGTGGCACTGCATGGTTTATATTGGGGGAGACTTTTCAGTCATTGTTCTACCTAAATACCCTTTCCTTATTAGGGAGGATTCTGCTCGAGTTGCATGTTAGCCACTATTGTATGTGATCTGGTGACTCTGTCTTGCTGAGCGAGTTGTTTGACACCATCACACAACATTTGTCAGACAAAAGTCTAGGATGGCTTTCCATTTTTTCTTCCTGTTGCCTCACCCATGTGGACCTAGACAGAACTCCTATCCTGTTTTTTTCTGTCCTGATATGTGTATTGAGGTCCCCCATTTTCCACACCAGCTCACTGTAGTAGGTCCTGCAATTGCTGCTTGAATGTTTTCTTTTCCTAGATATCCCAATCCTGCTGTTGGGTATTGCCTGAGATTACAAATACTGCCCTACGCTGGAGTCTGACTGCCACAAGTGTGTCAGTGATTCCTGAATCCCCCACTTTCTTCTTTGCCATGGAACGAAGTAGAACATTCTGCACTGAGCTTGCAAACCAGAGATTATCCAGGAAATATGAAATAATCTCTACCTAGAGCAGTTACAGAAATTCTTGTCAGAAGTACAAACTTAAGAAACTTTAGCTGTTACACATTCATACAAATCTTGGCTAAAACTTAAAAATCTTTTTGAGAAATGGTGACTTATTTTAATCACTTGGCATTTAGTCTCTTTGTTATGGACTTTTTGTAAATAGCTACTTGTTTTATCTTGAGTATTGTGTTTATTTTGTGTTCTTTTCTGTTATAAAAATTTTAATAAAAAAGATTTTTTAAAAAAGTACAAACATAAGAAGCTGTGTGGTAGTTAGTTGTTGTGTCTTTCGGCTTTTCCCGGTTAGGGGTCGCCACAGCGGAACTCCGGTCCGCTAATTATTGGTAGTTGATTTTTACATGTCGAGTTACCAGCCCTGATGCACAACCTTCAACGAAGGTACGCCCATTCACGCATGTCTCCACGCAGAAGACGCTCTAGCTGAGAATCGAACCGGACAGCGTCTTACTGTGAGGTGAAGTTAGTGCTGGGGACTAAAGCGCTGAGTTAAAGAGCTGTTTTCTGTGCCCAGGGTACAGAGTTTGATTCCTTCCACCTTTGTTTGCTCGCTGTGTGACTCTGAGCATATCACTTAACCTCACAGTGCTCCCGGGTTGCTCCTGAAAGTGGACAATTTGTCTTGTGTGCTTACACCATCAACAAACAGGTAAAATAAAAAAAAGATAAAAAAGTCTCAAGAAATAAGACTGTTTTCAGAAATGTCTTAAGAAATAAGCGTGTTTTCAGAAATGACCGGGAGAACTAAAAGGATGGAGAGAATGAATACCTGGTATGAAGGTTAGACTGATCTTATAGAGGTACCAGAGTCAGAAGAACAATGAGAAGTTTTAAGAGATGCTCAAGCTAGGAGTGATAAGAGTTACAAAATGAATTGAGCAGCCCATAAGTGCTATGAATTGAGCAGCCCATAAGTGCTAATTCTGAGGTCTGAATGAAGGATTAGATTCAGTAATGACTTTAAGACGCTAGCTAGCCTTTACCCAGCCTTACACTGGAGTTAAGTCACTTAGCAATTTGGAATTGGGGCAGGCTTATACATGAGTAAGTCTCTTACAACAAAAGCAAGTCTTTTGGAATTAGGCCCCTTGTCTTCAGATAGATCAGTTTGTCCTCTTTCTTTAAATCTATTTGTAGCAAAACAGTAGACACTTTGCTTTCTGACATATTTCACCACATAATGGGATTGGGAGGATGGCCTAATGGTTGAGGTGTTTGCCTTACAAACACAAGGTGCAGGGATTGAGTCTCACAAGGAATAATTGGCTAGGCTTAAAATGGCTCACAAGGGCAGTTAGCCTAGTACTAACCCCTGATAACCCCCCCTGATAATGGTTTCTAGGTTTGTCTGGATTTTCATTTTTAGTTCTTTATTAAGATTCAGTAACTAGGTTATTGCTGTAGCAGGACAGTGGTATTTCATTTTCAAGGCTGCAGTTGAAGGTTGTTTCAAGTGCTTACTATGACACGAGGAGCAACATGTCATAGGTCTTCTATTTTGACATATGCAGTAGCATTGGTGTACAATTTTAACCAATCTCTGCATGAAACAGTGAAGCTCACAATCCCAAGGCTGCTGATTGAATACTCCCATTTTGGGTTCTTTTGTATCAGCATTTCAAGCATACCTTTCAGCTATCCAGACTTTAAAAGAATGTTCTAATTTTTGCTTCATAGTTTTGGTCTTTTCCTCATAAATGTCTGTTTTTCTGACAAATCGTTGAGGATTAAAAATCACTAAATAATGACAGATGTTCGAGTTGCAGACTTAATATCCTTTAGAAAATGCATGGTATTGCAAAACCTGTTATTGTAGAAGTTATAAGAGGAATATTGAAAATCTGTCCCTCGTTCTGGGCCTTTGTACCCCCATTAGTTTTGGCTTTTTGTAGGATTCTTTTGCCAAGCAGTTGAGGATATGGTTGCATGCTTTCTCCATGCAGGCCAGCTGCAGTGGAAATAGAAACATACTTAAAAATATCCACTTTTTGAGCAGAGTGTTTAATGGCTAATTGTTTCGCTTGTCCTTGCACCTCATAGCTGATTTATTTTTGTCATCACTTGTTTTTCTTTTATGTAGTATTTCTGTGCGACAGACTCTAGTGGTGCAGGAACAAATTCATGAGGCTCATCATTTTCCGTTGAGATTGCATGCTCAAAGTGCAGTCTACTTAATCAGTATGTGTTAAGCCTCCTGTGTGATTACTTGTTTTCTTTGTGCTAGTTATTCTGGTACTGATACATTTCTTCAGAAAATGCCATTGGAGGTTATAGCTTTCTTCACTCTGCATGGTGTTTTGTACCAATTCCAAATAAAACTTTAAAGTGAATGTGGCTGACTGCAGAATGAAGTTAATGTTTAACACGTCTTATCCTTATTTTTATGGTGGCTGTGTCTTACAACAGCAGTACCTGTACAGCTGTTTTTTTCTGTTTCTTCATTCAAGGTGTTACCTGACACTGATTGTTCAGTAGCTAATCTGTACAATAACTTGCTTATCACTTGTGATATGTTGTTAGGGTCATTTGTTACCGATATGAGATATTTATACTGAGTGACATATCCTTTAGCTTTTATGACTACAGTGAAATTGTTATCACCTTCAAACTACCATTTCAGTCTACCTGTGCCTGCTGTTTAAATTTTTTTTTTTGTCTGCTTCTATGCATATTGTCTTACGTTTTGTCTTCATCTTCTATTATTTAAGTAGCAACATTTATATTATAAATGTATTTTATAATTTATTTTATATTTGAATGCTGTTATTTAACAGTTATATATCTTGTGTGTGTGTGTGCAGAATATGTATGTGTGTGTGTATGTATGTTTACACACACACACACACATATATATATATATATATATATATATATGTATGTGTGTGTATATATATTTATTTAGTTATACATATAGTAGATATGGGAGTTGGGCGATTGGTCGACAGGTACAAGTGCACTAGATCGACAATCCCCAGGTAGAGGAATATTCCCTTTCATTAGGGTATGTGCAGTCTCAGAGTTAATATATATATATAATTAACAGGGGTTGGGGGTGTAGGGGAGCTTGCACTCCTACAAAAAAATTACGTTTGTTTTTTGTTTGAAATTTTCATGTACTGACATTCTTTCTTGATACATGCAGTAGAGTAGATAGGGTGGGGTGAGATGTGCAACTGACCCAGGCGCAAAGTGTTGAACTTGATGAGCTGATCCCAATCTCTAATCATTACCAACTTGTAGAAGCCAATAGTGCAATTTGTGGTCAGACCTGAGCACTTTAGTACTCGGTGTTGGTCTATAAACTGTAGCCAAAAAAAGCCTTTTTTTTTTTTTTTTTTAAACTAAAACCTGAGCACCGTAGTGCCCCTTGCAGGCGGGGTATAAACTGTTTAACTTTTTGCTACATTTATAGGAAGCAATTTGCTAAAGTTTATAAGATTTTTCTTTTTTTAACTGAAACATGAGTGTCATTGTGCTCTGTGCAGGCAGGGTATAAACTGAAGCAGATTATTATTTATGTATTTATTTATTTTATTTTAACTTTTAAATGTTTGCAAACTGCTTGCTGCAGTTTAGACCACACACAGCACACTACGACCAGGTGAGTATTGTCAACAAGGAGAGCTGGGCATTGGCTAAGTCATAGCCCCCCCCACACACACACACACACACAAAATTGTTTAAAAATCTGAAGTACAGTTTTTAACATGTCAGAACTGATGCCATTAACAGGAACAAGTAATTGTACTTACATAACCCAGTAGTTTTTGTAACATTTGGACAGCGAGTGGTGGCAGAATCATACCTCTCAACTGTACAGATTTTCACAAAATGTCCAGATTTTTGCCTCATATTTTTGGTCAGTTTTTCATAAAATTGTGGTCTTTTGGCATATTAGTAGCAAATCATTAAAGATTGTAGTTAGAAAATAATGACAGACATTTGAGTTTCAGACTTCATATCCATCAGAAAATTCATGTTAATGCAAAACCTGGTATTCTGTCACCTTTCTAAGTTTGTAAGAGCAATATTTAAAAATTGGCCCTATTTTGGGCCTTTGTCCCACTTTTGTAGGTTGAGAGTATGGGCAGAATACATGTATTACTGGCATCCAGTGAATATGGTGTGGATATTGCTTTGTCAAATCCCTTCTGAATGTAACTGTGACATGCAGTCTTTATCACATCTAAGCATAATTAAGGTTACTTTCTATTCTGGCAGTGAATAAAAAAACATTTAGAAAAACATAAACTGATATTATCCACTATTTGAAAAGGGTTTATTACCAAATTCCCTAAGTAATATCACAGTACAATTTTCGGAGGTGCTCTGGGATAAAGTATGTTAGAATGCACTGTGTCATACTCTGATGCCTGTGTAGGCCATCAGCTTTGTAGTTTTGAGAAATATTGAATATTCAGTGTTATCTGATGCTCAAACTAATGTACAGACCTCAGCAAATGTATTGAATTAAGAGACAAAGGCAGTTAAATGAGAAATGTATTAACAATGTCAGAGTCGGGCTGTTTCATATCTTATGTAAAACGTAACTAGAGTGGTATACATGAATTAACAGAGGTGGCAGCATTACCAAATGAATAAACATTGAGATTAAGTCATGTAGTGGTATCCGTTTCTGAATAAAATATATGGTAGGATTAGGTTCAGAATAAAATATATGCTGGCATTAGCTTCTTAATAAAATATATGCAAGCAAGAGCTCTGTATCACTGAAGTAGGAACTTGTGCTGCAGGTGGCAAAAATAAGCAAACAAAATGAATATGCATTTTACCCTTTGAAATGAAAGGTTGTGCCTGCTGCAGAATGGCTTTGTAACATTTTGTTAAATAGTTATTTATTGCTTTTAGTGGACCGTGGTAGTTCCTCTGGGCTGTAGTAGCCCCTTTTCAGCAGAGGCCCAGGAAGAAAAGCTCCAGGAATAAAACGGGCATTTCTATATGAAAAAGAGAGAAAAAAAATGGAAAGCTTAAAATTACGATATGGACTTACAATAATTGAAAGGCAGCTATACTGGAAAGACTGTGCAGTCATTACATATCCGTGCAAGACAATCTGGCTTGTAGAGTGAGGTTTAAAATGTCAAATTACAGTTTTACATTTATGGGTGGGAGACATAAGAAAGAGAGAGATGGTGTGAGAGATTATCAATAGAAAGCAGAGAGGAGGTGAGGAAAGGTGAATGCCCTTTTAGTGAGGCTTTGTCTAGTGCCGCTGTGGTGCAGCGAGTAGCATTGTCGCCTCACAGCAAGAGGTTCTCCCGTTCGATTCTCAGCTGGAGCGCCTTCTGTGTGGAGTCTGCATGACCTCCCCACGGTCGAGTGATGTTAAAGAATATGTATGCTACATATGGAAGAATGGTAAGGTATAAAATAAAACCACAGTATGATACCAAAGAAGTCAACAAAAAGTAAATCAGATTTCAAGAAACATAAATGATTAGTCCAGGTAAGAAGTCTTCATTGCTTTACTCCTTTAGTGGTGACATCCACATATACTGATGTGTTTGTGGTTTGTGCATATTACAGTATTGGCACTCCTCCCTAGCTGTGTTATGTTTTTATGATACTGCTAGTTCTTATCAGAAATGGATACTACTACTATTACTATATGAGATAGATATGGTTAAGGACTTTGTTAGCTGGCATACTGTCAGGAGCTGCAGTTATCATATGCTCTTTCTTGGACACTGATTTGCAGTTTGGAGCAGCATCATGGTTTAATGGAAGGGTGAAGACTTTATGCTCTTTATTTATTAATGAAATTTCATCTGGAACATATTTCAGTAAGTCCCCATGTTGTATTGAATCTGTTTTGTAATCCAGGATTATGTAGTAGATATAAAGCAAGAGTAGTTTATAAACAATCCTGTTTTGATTTGTGATTGATTGTGCAGTTGCCTGGTAGCAGATTTATTTTTATTTTATTGTTTGTAGGAAGAAAGAAATAGCTTGTAGATAGGATTTACTTTGATTTATATTTACTTCTAATTTTCATTGTTTGCTGTTAGAAAGGGATAAGTTTTAGACAGGCAAACTCTAGCCATCCCTAAGGGTATAGTCATCTATAAATTCGTGCATATTGCAGAGAGGGCAATCCAGAGTTTATCTGAAACATTCATTTGTTGGTTTGTAATTTGTTGATCTTTACTTTTGAAAAGTGGTGTGAATGCGAGCGATAGTGAGCAAAAGCTACAGCGCACATTTGCACATGATGTAAAGGAATTCCAGCTTTTCTATGACTTTCACAACTGATATGCTCATGGCAACAACTGTATTTTACTTTATTTAGTTTTATTTATTAAATTTAGTTAATTTGGTTGTATATTTTTTGTGTGATGTTGCTCTTAGAAGTTAATTTAAAATCTCTCTGAATTCTGTGATAGCTGTTTTTGATTATCCTTTTCTTTTAAAATTCTTTATTCATTTGCAGCTGGGAAATGAATTCCTTAAATGAGTACGCCATTAATGATTTGCCAAAGCACAAGTAACTTGTACAGTGTACTAAATGCTAAGTATCTTTAAAGGTAACAGCTGGTAACACTGGTGATCTGTGTTCCTTATGACAAAAGTTGGATGATATGCTTACGATTATTAGTCGAAAATGTAGACTTACGGTTCTACCTGACATAAACGAAACCCCAAAACACCGACAACGCAATCACCGAAACCACATAACCGACAGTACAAAAACACGAAACCCCACATGCCCGACAATGAAATAACCGACGGTACACAAACACGAAACCTCATACACTGCACACACCACAATCACAACAATCAACAAACAAAACACATTCCCTGTCCAAAAACCACGTACACAACACAAGCACACCAAAATCCCTACAAACCCACACTAAACCTCACATACACAACTACCTACAACCCTAACCCTAAGGTCCGTCACTACCGCACATTTACCTGACCCGCTCCCTAACCCTAACTCACTTATCCCGCCCCTAACCCAAACACAATCACTACCGCACACTTACCTGACCCGCTCCCTAACCCTAACTCACTTATCCCCCCCTAACCCAAACACAATCACTACCGCACACTTACCTGACCCGCTCCCTAACCCTAACTCACTTATCCCGCCCCTAACCCAAACACAATCACTACCGCACACTTACCTGACCTGCTCCCTAACCCTAACTCACTTAACCCACCCCTATCCCCACAGACCGTCAGTATCCACACTTACCTTACTCGCACCCTAACGTCCGTCACTACCGCATACTTACACAGCCTTTTCCCATGCCGGCATCCTCGGCATCGGTGCTTTCATCCGTCGGGTCGGTCTTCTGCACTGCCGATCTTCTGGGGCCCGTCGCGTCGGTCTTCTGAACTGTCGATCTTCTGGGGCTCGCGATTTCCCTGTCGATGTTCTGGCGTGTCGTCTAACTGAGGTAGAACCAGACTTACTGATGATTGCACTTGAGCAATTGGCACAGTTTGGAGAACTGTTGTTACATATATTAGTGACTGGACTGATGAGATAAATAATGTTAGGCAAAGAGTACAGATTTAGGAAAGGAAGTGTCTGTTATTAGTAAAGGTCACTCCACGCCTATGGAACAAGATAATACCACTGGTAACTTTGGAATTCTGGATATAAGTATTCATCAATCTGAAGATTCAGAGCCTGTAGAAGAAAATGAAAGAAAGGAAGAAGTTCACAACAAATAAAGAAAAATAAACTGTTTTAACATTTATAAAGCAAAAAGAATACACACCAAAAAGACACTGTTTTATCATGTAACACACAGATTTCAGGGAATAACATTTTTATACCAGAAAACTTTCAATCTACAGAAAAAGGTGTACATCTGATGTTGTCAATCTTCATTCATTCTTCACTGTTGGGTTTCGGTTCCATCCTCTCAACCGGCTCAGCCATTGTATCAAGCTTGTGCCAGCCAGAAACCCTCGAGCTAAGACTACCCATAGTGCCTCTCTTCCCTTCCCTTTAGGTCTCGTTTGCCATGTAGAGTTTTAGGACACATCAGCCATGCTTTCAAGCTAAGTGCTAATTTTTTTTTTCGTAAAATATCTTTACTAAAGCTTATTCTTTAAGTCTAAACTTGTCGCTAACTTAGTTTTCCTGGTTACTGTTGATATTTCCTGTGTGTGTGTTGTTTTTCTCCCTTTTTACCTTTCTGGTATTTCTCACATTACCATCACTGGTATAGCCCCTCCCTTCCTCCTTACCTCTGGTAATTCTTTAATACCATCGTTGGTATTCCCTTTTACCCCTTTCTTTACCCCTTCTTGGTATTTTCTTCGTTATGATTGTTGGCACAACCCTTTTAAAAAAAAAACTCTTTCTTGCTTTTCTTGCTTGTTGTTGTGTGTGTGTGTGTGTGTGTGGAAAAGTTTTTTGCTGTATGTACTTTTTTTCTTCTAATTAAAAATGGCAGAGAAACATGAGTACAACTAGATTTAAGCAGTGTGAGGAATGTGATAGAAAGATGCCCAACGCGGACGGGCATCTTGTGTGTATTGTTTGAGGGTGCCACATTTAGAAGTCCAACCACTGTGTGAACTCTGCAAGGGTTTCAGCACTCTTGCAGAGCGGCGTAACAAATTCATCCTCAAGGGGCTGTTAAAATGCCCTTTTAGTGAGGCTTTGTCTAGTGCCGCTGTGGTGCACCAGGTAGCATTGTTGCCTCACAGCAAGAGGTTCTCCCGTTCGATTCTCAGGTGGAGCACCTTCTGTGTGGAGTCTGCATGTCCTCCCCACGGTCGAGTGACGTTAAAGACATGCAGGTAGGTGCGTCCGTGAATGGGTGTGCCTTCCTTGAAGGTTGGGCGTCGGGCTGGCAACTCAGCACTGTAAAAATCCACTGCCGATCATTAGCGGACCGGAGTTCTGCTATGGCGACTCCTAACCAGGAAAAGCCGAAAGACATTACTAGTGAGGCTTTGTCTGAGGTGGAGACGTCAACGTCTCCCAAGAAAGAAGCAAAAAAGAGGAGCCACTCTGTTCTGGCATCTCCTAAATCTCTTGACTCAAAATCTTCTACAGGCCAGGTTCTACAGGCCAGGTTTCTTCCTCTGAACCAAAGCCTAAAGTTTCAAAATAGACACCTGCAACCATTTCTGCGCCAAAGCCTATAGCTTTCCCCACAGTGCCGACAACTGTTACTGAGCCAACAAAAGTCATCTTGGTACCGATCCCTTCAATGGTACCTGTGACCCTCTTGGTCACTTCCACTCCAGCACAAACAACTGGTCAGCTGACCGCGATGCCGAAGGTAGAATCCTTACTCGGGACTAGGTACTCCCATCTATTGACCCCTTTTTTGGTCAGCAGTTGAGTCCCTTTATTGAATGTTCAGAATCACCCTCAAGGATGTCTATGCATTCCACCAGGAGCCTTTCAGAACTTGATGTAGTTAGGTTAGTGGATCAGCTCTGTCTAAGACCTCTCTCCCATCTGGAGCTGAGGTCTGTTTCCAAGGACTCCAGCTTATCTTCATCCTTCAACCTGTCTGCAGGTCTTGGAGCCCCCGACTTTGATGCCACTCTCAGTGCCAACTACTTTGGTACCGATGCTTGGTTCCGGAACCGGCTCTGTGGTCCACGGCTCATTCAGAGATGACCCAATCATGGGATTGTGACTTTGCTGCCAGCTCTGGGATCCCTAGTTTGGTGCCGATTTTTTTCCATGACACCGTCTAGGGTTTTTGGTGCTTTGACAATTCCTAGTCCTTTCTGGGTTCCTTCTCTGGAGGTGGGCTCGTCGGAGCGGGGTGTGACCCCGATTATGAGGTTGTCTTTCTCTGTTTTGGGCTCCTTTCAGATTATGGAGAGGGCTGTTGGCATCATAGTTGTTGGAGTGTCACATCTGTATATCCTCTGGCTTGCAACTAGCACAGTCTGCTACATCGGGGCAGTGAGCACAAGAGCAGCAAGACACCCTGCTGCAGGGTAGCATCTCTTTGGAGTCCTCCTCAGACCTTCTCCCTGAGAAGCCACCCCGTAAGAGATCATGCAAGAGGAAGTACATAGATTGTCCTGAAGAATCTCTTACTGAGGATATAGATTACGATGCTCCACGGTCACCCCCTGAAGATGTCTCCTTTGGAGACATCCTAGAAATCTTGAAACAGAGAGATGATTGGAAGCCCACCAACCCTTTCTCCGAGGAATCTTGTCTTCTTGCAGGCTTTTCGTGCCCAACCTTCTACTTCTTGGGTGACCTCACCTGCCTAAGAATTGGTCAAACTCATCATGCAGCATGCTTGGAAGGCCCCTGACACTATAGAGTCAATCCCTCAGAGACCGGACAAAATTCTTTCTGCACCAGAAGATCAACCCCACTGGTCTAAAGGCTTAGTGGTGGATGCTATGGTGGTGGCGGCTGCCACAAAGAAAACTTGCAGAGGAGATTCCTGCAGTCCATCCTCCAAACCAAGAGTCTCGGATGATGGACAGATTTGGGAACTGGGTCTATGCTTCAACAATCTTTGCCATATGGTCGTTGAATTTCTTGGCACATTTTACGCGTCTTCAGAGGGACCTGATCACTGAACTTTCAGAGACCTTGGCAGATGCAGTGTCTGAGGAGGTATGTGATAAGGTTGCCTCCCATCCTGCGACCTTAGAATCGATATTGAACTCGTCCATGCGGTTTATTGCACACACAGCCGAAGGGATGGCCAGGGCAGCGGGTACAGGCATTGGCATTAGACATCATGCTTGGATGCGCTTATACGACTTCACAGACTCTTTCAAGTCTTCCTTTATCAACCCTCCGGTTGATGCTACCTCGTTGTTCGGCCTAAAAGTCAGAGGCACATTTAGCCAGGTGCAAGAAGGATGGAAAGACCCTTTCTGCTGTGGGCATGCAATTTTCTGGTCCTCAGTGACCTTATTCCCAGGAATCAGAGGGGTGGAAAGATGTAGTTCAGAAAGTCCCAAGGGCCTTTTTGGGACACACGTGGTGAGTTTTCCCTCTGGGGCAATGGGGGCAACTCATCAGGAAGATGCCCCTCCCTGTGGCAGAGGGGGGCCCATGTAATCAGCGTTCCAGAGATTCTTTTTCTGGACAAACCCTACCATTGCTCCTGAGCAGCTGCCCAGTTGCTTACCTCTGGAGGCAGTCTGGGGAAGATTCTCTCTGCACCACTTAGTCTATCACTCAATAACATCAGATTCCTGGGTACAGATGAGAATTACCAGAGGTTACCATATCCCGTTCGATCTTTATCCAAGACCACAAAGGCGACTCCCTGATGTTCCACCCAGTCAGAGGGATACAGCAGTACTACAAATTCAAAAGCTGGTTCAAAAAAAAAAAAAAGTAATCCAAACAGTACCACCAGACCAAATAGGATTTGGATTTTACTCAAGATTATTTTTAGTGCCAAAAAAGACAGGGGATTGGAGGGCAATTCTGAACGTCTGTGTCTTGAACAAGTCTGTTCGACGGACAAAATTCCGGATGGTCACGGTACAGTCTATCTTTCCGGATGATTGGATATGCTGTATAGATCTTCAGGATGTGTATTACCACATAAAAATGGACAAGTGCTCCAGATGATACCTCCACTTCCGACTGGGAGCCAGTCATTACCAGTTTCGAGCACTGCCCTTTGGTCTCAGGGTGTTTAAAATGCATGACCGTGGTAGCAGCTCACTTAAGGCTACAAGGATTCCATGTGTTTCTATATTTAGATGAATGGCTCCTCACTGCTCCCACCAGGCATCTACTGCTTCACGCCTTGGTCTCCATTCTAGAACTTGCAGAGTTCTTAGGCATTTCATTAAACAGGGAAAAGTCAAAGCTATCCCTCACACAAGATATAGAATTCATCGAAGCAACATTCAACACAAAATCCTGTGTGGCTGCTCTGCCTCTTCAGACTGCAAAGGCTGAGGTCACAGCTTCAAGTGATACTCTGTCAAGACAAAGTCCTGGCTCGTTTAGTCTTAACAATTTCTGGGGTCAATGGCAGCAACAATCACCCTAGGTCCTTTGGCGAGGTACCACATGGGACTACTTTACTGGTTCCTGACTTCATAGTGGTTTCTGTTAACACATCCGATGTCCTATCCAATCTGCATAGCCAACTGATGCATGCAGGATCTATATTGGTGGATGAAGCCAGAAGAGGAATTATGGAGTCGCCTTTTTAAACCCTCTCAGCCCAAGGCCGTGGTGACCACGGATGCATCCTTGATGGGGGGGGGGGGGGCATTTTCAGGGAAAGACCGTCCAAAGCACTTGGTCCCCCTTAAAGACCATTTTGCATAGCAGTGCCCTAGAACTGAGGGCGGCGCTCTTAGCATTGCAAGCATTTCAATCTGCCCTTCCTTCAGGGAAAATTGCTATCCAGTCAGACAACATGTCGGTGGTCTGGTATATCAACAAACAAGAGAGGAACCAGATCCTACCCTTTGTCGGGAAGCCGTAAGAGTGTGGCAGTGGGCGATAGCCTCCAACCGCTTTCTGATAGCAGTGCACTTTCCACGGCATTCCAGCGTGATTGCAGACAAACTGAGCAGATGCATACTCCTGCCTCATGAGTGGTCTCTCAATCCCAATGTACCGGTGAAGATATTTTGTCGATGGAGACAGCCTTGCTGCGACCTGTTTGCATCTCCCATAAACCACAAATGCAGCAGCTACTTTGCCCTGCCCCCCCCTCTTTGGGGGAGTCTCCAAGAAATGGTCTCCTACATGATTGGCCCCTGGGACTGCTTTACGCCTTTACACCTTTCCCCTAATTCCTCAGTTTTTGAAGAAAGCCCAGTGTTTGAGAAGCAAAGCAGCTACTTTGCCCTGCCCCCCCCCCTCTTTGGGGGAGTCTCCAAGAAATGGTCTCCTACATGCTTGGCCCCTGGGACTGCTTTACGCCTTTACACCTTTCCCCTAATTCCTCAGTTTTTGAAGAAAGCCCAATGTTTGAGAAGCAAAGTGATCCTCATTGCACCTTATTGGCCCCGCCAAGTCTGGTTCCCCTTACTCTGACCTCACCTAGTTCACTGTCCATGGACTCTGGACCCACATCCAGACCTGTTGTCTCATCTGCAGGGGCTGGTCCATCCCAACCTGCAAAGATTCAAGCTGACGGCTTGGTACTTCCACTTCCAGTAATTGCCAGACAGACTAATCTGTCTTCCTCAGTACAAATGATACTTCTGGCTTCTCATAAACCATCCACCAGAAAACTTTATCTTACTAAATGGAACAGATTTGTGCTTTGGTCTTATGGAGAAGGAATTGATCCATTTTCATCCACGATTAATAAGATATTAGAATATGTATTAATTTTATTCCAATCAGGAGCCTCAGCTTCTACTATTAGAGTTCATTTAGCTGCTATTTCAAATTTCCATAATGGCTTTGATGACCTTTCCTTAATGTCCCATCACCTTTTCCAAACATTCCTAAAGGGCGTTTTGTATTTGAAACCACATTTTAAAGAACCCATTGAACCTTGGAATTTGACGTTAATCTTGCAAAGTTTGATAGTCAGGCCTTTGAGACAGTAGCCACCTGTGATATCAGATTTTTATCTTGGAAGACCATATTCCTGGTAACCATCATGTCGGCCAAGAGAACATCAAAATTGCAGGCTTTGTGTGTGAACCGTCCATATATCGTTTTTTCACAGAGAGAGTATCACTTAGAACTAATCCCTCCTTTCTACCCAAAGTTTTATCGGACTCAAATATTAATCAGTCCATTGACCTACCAGTTTTCTTCCCAAACTTCTCAAACAAAGGAGAATATTGTTTGCATTTGTTGGGTGTACATAGACAATTACGTTTTTACTTTGATAAAACAAAATTGTTTAGGAAATCGGACCAGTTGTTCCTGTCTTTTTCAGGTACTCAGCTGGGCAAACCAGTTTCCAAAGTTACCTTTTCGAAATGGTTGAGAGATTGCATCACTTGGGTTTAGTTTAATTTGGTCATAAACAAATCAACCAAGGTCAAGGCTTATTCTACCAAATTAGTTTCCACTTCACTAGCCTTTCATTCTAGAGCCTTAATGGATAACATTTGCGCAGCGGCCACTTGGTCTACCCCTTTATCACTTATTACAAATTGGATATGGTCTCCAGAGGAAGAGCATCCTTTGGCTCTATGGTTCTCAGAAATATCCTCCCATAGGACCGCTGGGGACTTTGTCCCAACAGTCAGAAATGAATGAAGATTGACAACATCAGATAAAAAGTTATGTTCTTACCTTAACGTTCCATCTGTGTTGTCGATCTTCATTCATTCTTGACATTCCACCCCCCAACCCCCTCCAAAGACTCCTGGAAGTTCAGAATTAGTCCTGGTTTTATAGTATGGCAGTTGCTCAGACAAAGTGTCCACGTTTTATTTCTACAGGCAAAACTCGTTCTGAAGGGAAGGGAGAGAGGCATTATAGGTAACCGAGTTTCTGGCTGGCGTGAGCTTGATAAAATGGCTGAGCCGGTTCTGAGGCCAGAACCGAAACCCAACAGTCAAGAATAAATGAAGATCGACAGCACAGATGGAACGTTATGGTAAGAACATAACTTCTTTTTTTTCCCAAAGAGAAGGCAGAAAAATAGGGGCAAGGGGTAGGTAAAAAGGAGGAAATCAAAACTGAACATAGAAGGATAGAAGAACATTACTGCAAGAAGGAAGAGGAGATGAACAGAAGCTGACAACATGACTCGTACTGTGGTTGTACAAATCCAGATGAATGAGAATTGTCCACTTGCAAATGTAATAAGCAATGTAAACAGTGGATTGATAAGACTAATGGTGATGAAGATCATTCCTTTGTAGCAACTGATGAGTAGATATCACTGAATTAGAAGGTGAAGACTCTTCAGATCTGGTCAGAACAAATATTATTGCAATTGAAGATTGTTATTAGAGGCACTGATACTTTGGATAATTTTATACTTGCCAGGAGCAAAGATAAAGGATGTCAGAAACCCTTTAGAACACCTTAATGTAAGGAAGCATGGATCTGCTTTTTTCATGTTTGTACAAATTGTCTCACTCACAAGGACTCACTGCTAGTAGGGAACTAACAGCCCTCTTAGATGCAATAGTTTATACTAGTGTTAGGATATATTTTTCACAAATCTCATAGTGAAAGGAAAGTTGGGTCTCCATGAATGACAATATTTTTTTGGTAAATACTTGTATGAACAAATGTCTAGTTTTAAAAAAACTGGAAACGTATAGAGCATCTGAGCCTAATTTTGGGCTTGCATATTTAGACAGGACAGTGTGCAGTTGTCAAATTGAGTGAAGAGAATTTTTACAGCAGATATTTTGCAAAATTTGGCAAACAAAAGACAGGATTATTGCCAGATAGCAACATCTGATGCATCTTTGATGGCTGTTAATGCTAAGAGCATTAATAATAAAGTTTTTTATTATTGGAAAATGTGCTACATTTTTACAAGATTGATGATGTTATTGTTTGTAAAACATGGTTAAAGAACAATCATTGGAAACCAGTTCTGCCAAGGTTTAAAGGTTTTTTCTGTAACATACATTCTAACAAAAAAAAAAAAAAAACAGGTGGAGGTGTTATGATAGGGATTAAATATTATGAGACCGGTGATTATTACACATTCAGTGATAACACCAATACTGTAGGTTGTGTAACTGTGACAATGAATACAACTCTGGAATACATAACAGTTGTTGGAGTCTGTAGACCACCAAAGTCAAGTGCTGATGACCTACAGAAATTCATACATTTCTTGCATGAAACTCAGGGGGAAGAGTAATAGTGGCTGAGGACTTGCGCTTACCAGAAACCAACAGAAATAATATAGATTCAACATTAATAAGGAAATTATTTGTTCAGGAACAGCAGTTGCTTCAGATAGTAAAAGAAACATACTAGACACTGTTTGTGTTCCTAAAGAAATTACTTTTACTTCATGTCAAATTATACTACCATTGATGTGCAGTGATTATGAGGTTATAAAGTTTAATTTGTTGCTAGATAATTCTGCCAAACTGAAATCTAAACCAGTACCCAGAAGATTAAGAACAGATAGTATGGAATCAAAAGTGTCACTGTGTAAAACAATGAAGTCATTATCTGCTAGTTACATTAGACTCAAAGTTGAGTATATGGAAACCTTTTAAAAAAAGCATGAATAAACTGGAAAAAGTACAGTGGAAATATACTAAGAGCATCCATAGATGTGAAAATTTAAGTTATTCTGAAAGACTAAATGTCTGAATTTGTACAGTCTCTCTTACAGATAGTTAAGAGGAGACCTTATTGAGGTGTATAAGGCACTTAGAGACAACTACCTCTGGGAATGTTTGGGGTTATCAACAAGTAGTAGAGAATCATCAGACAGCCTACGTAGAAGGGTCTGTAGGAATGAGAAGTGTACTAATTAGGTCTCAGAGAGTAGCTAATGCATGGAGTAGGCTACCAAATAACATTAAAGCAAGCATTAGCTTAGATTAATTTTTAGGAACAGCCTGGACCCGCGTGAGAACAATTGAAGTATCACTTGTGACATAGACAAATGTACATTTATAGAACAGTAATTAAACCATATTAACAAGTTCACATTTACAAACATTACAGGATATATAACAAATGTATATGATGCATAATCTAGGCAACATTACATAAATTATTACATTTCTACCTTCTCTTAAACCTCATTCATCCTCAAAAATGTTTTTTTTTTGTCGTGCATTGTTCCCACAATTTTGATTTTTATATTTAATTTACTCTTATCCTTTTCTAAAGATCCCACTTCCTGTCCTTTTATCTCTGTCATAATATTTACTACTTTTATAGTTGGTTTAGATTCTGATTTCCATTTTTTTTCTTTCTCTGCAGCCACCAGAATTAAATTTAACAAGGCCTTACTGTGTCAAGACAATTCTGATCTTGTATCCCAGCTCAAAAAAATTATTTCTTTAGTTACACTCATTTGCTCACTCAGTATTCCTGACAGAGTACTCTGTGGACAATTTTAAAGTCTACTAGCGTTTCTCCCCGGGCCTCCACTGAAAACAGGCTCTGTGGAACCTAGTCTGACATTCCCGGCCAACAAATGTTAAATAAAATAAAAATAAAATACTAACTCATTACACTCCCAAACATAAGTTTCCCATTACCTCTTTCTTCCCATTCACACCTCCAACATTTGCCACCTTGAGGAAAAATTCTTTGTAGTCTGCTTGGGGTATAAAAGTATCTACACAAACACTTCCAAGCAAAAATCCTAAATCTTCTAGACTTTGTTGCTGTTTTGAAGCCATACATATGGCCTCCCATTGTTTCTTTGTGAATTACATATCTAGTCTCTCTTTCCAATATGTTCTGACCTCTTCTGATTTATTCCTATAGTTTTGCAGTATTTTATATGTCCTGCTTATTATCCTTTTTAAACAGCAGCTTCTGTGCTATATTCAGTTAAAAACTCAAATAGTGCAGGTCTTTCATTTAGGATCCCCCTAGCCCTTTCTCTCTATGTATTAATCCCTGATAGGGAAGGCACTCATTAGCATGCAATCCAAATGCCTTCTTGGCCTCTTTCCATTCTCTTATGTTTCCTTCACTAATTATTTGCTCCAAGTACCTTGGTTCCTTTGCTAGCTTCCTCCATTAAATTCCAGTCCCCTCTCGCCCATTCTCTGTACCCCTAATTGCAGTCTTTCCTATCAGTAGAATCTTTTTTCTCCATCCCCATGTTTACTTAGAAGCCTTCTACTACTTTATGAATATAATAATCTCTATGACTGTTATTCTACTTAAGGATCTGCTTCAGCAGCTGCTATAAAAAAACATGCGCAGTGTAACATTTCCCCATTACCTTTGTTTAAGAGAGAATGAGAAACAGTGTCTGTGCACACAGCTGCCACATCTTTTTGGGTATTAATCCAAACGTTGGATCAGTTCTTTTCTGTAAATGCTACATCTCTACAGACAGAACCAGTCTTATTAACATCACAGAGAATAACTACTAATTTGTCATGCCCATTATGGTTTTGATTTATTGAGTACTACTGATACTGAAACAAAGGAATATGCGCATAGCACAGGATTAGTTTGTGGAAACTGAATCTGATGCTGTGTACCATCAGCTTACTGATCGTCATAACACTCAGGAGTGTAGCTTACAGGCAGTAGTATTTTAGTCTTGTGCACAGCGAATGACTACTATTTTTTTAAGGAACAAATCAAGGATGGCGGTATGACTGCAGAAGTGAACACCTATAATGCAAGAAGGCATTTGTGCCTCTCAGTAAAAAAAAAAAAAAAAAAATCAACACAAATTGAAGAACAGAAGGTTGCTCTGATACATAATTGTTGAAGTGCTGCTCTGTATGGGAACCGATAACATGACAGGAAATGTAAAACTAAAACAGTGGGATACTTTTGATCTTATTTGTACACCATTCAGGATAAAAGGGGGCACAGATCTTATTGCAACCGCTGGGGGATAGAAGTATTAGTTTGTATGCTCCTTCCTTACAAGAACTTTGAAGTAATAGCTAATAGGCATGTTGCTAGGCACATATGAAGCAAGACGCGTTCACTAAAGTGACAGCTTTGCTACTACACTACAGTGAGGGGAGAATCTGTTAGTGCGGGACCATGCACTGACATTCTAACAAAAGACTGCATTTATACTATTATATTTTGTTAAAGCTGTATAACCAATGTGAATAGTATGGAAGAAAAACTGATGAAAACACTAATGAGGGACATTTAGGGAAAAATGCAAGCAGTCATGTTTCAGGTGTGTAAGATTCTTTGACTCAGTACTCCCATGTTGTCAGCAAGAAGGAACAGAGCATCATTTCCTTTTGTCTTGCATGATTCATGAAGGAGACGTTCAATGGATTCAGGGAACAAGAACATAAAGCAGTAAAACACAATTTCATTAATATGGCTGCTGTGGTGATGGCCATTTTCTGAACAAAAAGATACTTAAATGTTTTAATTTATGCTTAGGTTCATAGGTAGGTACTAGGCTATCGGCCCTGGGGCCTATACAAGCCCAGCCAAAAAGGTACCCTGGCTTTTGCCACCCAAGAAAATTATTTTCCTGTGCCACTGTCAAGCAGAGCCACAGACGTGATCCCTGGGGTGAATTTCCTATTTCCCATCCAATCATCAAGATTTTTCTTGAAGAGTGCTAATGAGGATCTTTGTTTGATATAGATAGGTAGTTTATTCCAGAGTATGGGAAGTCTCTGGGACAGGAATCTATCCCTCCTCGGCGGAGTATCCTAGGAATAATCCTTATGCTGATTTTCATGCGTAAAAGAACTCTGAATACAAATAAACAATGAAACGGGCACATTGATGACTTCCAAGGTGGAGTTTTTCTTTAACATTTGGAGTTCTTTTTTGCCCTTCATTAGGATATGGGAGGAGCTATACTTTCTGTAGCATAGAGTGGGAAGGGCCACTTTGCTTGTTTTCTTGCCCAGTAAAAACACGATCAGTTTCTGTGATTGGCAAATGCATCATTGTTTTAATTTTGGTTTTCACCATTTCTGTTAGTTTTTGCTGTTAATAAAGTAGTTCTCCAGTATTAGTACATGCTAAAATGCAGAGAATTCTTTTTATGTGCAACGTTTTGAGGTAAGACAAATTTGAGAATGTTTTGCAACTTACAGTTTGAGAGTTACGGCAGACCTGCTGATCTCCAGTCAAAAATGTGGCATTTTATGAAACTAAACAAAAAAATTGTAGTCATACAATCAGAAGGCTCCTACTGAAATTACTTAATGCTTATTGTTTGTATATTAAATCAGACACTTTGGTTTGAATGTGCGGTTTAGAAACTGCTAACTTTTCTTTTCTCTATTCTTGCAGAGAGCTGGCTGCCACTCAGTTTGAACCCTTGGCAGCAAGGATGGCTTTTCCCTGCTTTGACGAACCTGCATTCAAAGCTACATTTCAAATCAAAATTAAACGACCAAACACATATACAACTTTATCCAACATGCCAAAGGTAAAGATTTGGGTTCTTGAGTGAATTTAAATAATGCATTTTTCTGCAATAGAGTAATTGTAAGTGTGCTTTTCTTCTGGGTAAGTTTGCCATTCCTTGAGTAGCACTTGTAGTGGCTGAGCAGACTAGATGCAAAACTGTCTGTTCATTTAATAGTGGTGCTCATTGAGGAAGCAATTTTACTGCTTGTTGCAGTGGATATAAAGATAGGATTTCATAAGCAGTGTAGAAGACCCCCCCCCCCCCGCTTCCCTTAGCTGGCATGGCATTTAAAGTCATTCTGTTTCTGTGTCCTCCTCTCTGATTTAGTGGATATAATTGAGAACACTAAAATCCCTCAAAAAGTATGATGTACAGTTAATACTTTCATAAATAGGACATGAATGAGAAAACTTATCTTAAGTGGCAAGAGAAAAATGTAATAGTCGTATTTTAAACTCATTTGATAAGCTTTTTAACTCCTTTAATAAATTATCAAGTAAAACATAGGCAAACATATTTTATGTAAAAAAAGTATGAACTTGTTCCCAGTCACATACATTATACATCCCATATGTTCTTTTGTATAAGTATTATTCCAGCGTTACATAAATTGCTCAATTCTTGCCTTCCCCTAAAACCTCACTTCTCCTCCAGAAAATTGTTATGCATGTATTGTTACCACAATTTCCTATGTAACTTGCTTCTACCCTTTTCCAAAGATCCCACCTGCAGTTCTTTTATCTCTTTTATAATATTCTATACTTTAAGTACAGTTGGTTTAGACTCTGATTTCCATTTTCTAGTCATTTGTTTTGGCAGCCACCAGAATTAAACTGTAGAAAGCCTTACTGTTTAGGCATTTCAGAACCTGTATCCCAGTTCAAAAGAATCGTTTCTTAGTTACACCCATTTGTTCACCCGGTATTTCTGACAAGAGTACCCTGTAGGACATTTTTAAGTCAGTCAACTCATTACACTCCCGAAACATGCATTTGCAGTTTGCCTGAGGAAAAATTCTTTGGAGTCTAATTGGGGCATAAAAATACCTATGCAAACACTTCAGAGCAAGAATCTTAAATTGTCTGGGCCTTTTTGCATACTTGGGAGCCATACGTATTTCCTCCCACTGTTCCCTTGTAAATTGCTTATCCAGTCTCTCTTTTCAATCTTTTCTAACCTCCTATGATTGATTCCTGTAGTTATTCTGCAATATTTTATATGCTGTACTAATTATTCCCTTTTAACAACCGCTTCTGTTCTAGATTCAACAAAAATCTGTACCAGAGCAGGTCTTTCACTTGGGTTCCCCCTATCCATTTTCTTTGCTTATGCTCTGATATTAATCCCTGGTAGGGAAAGCAGTCTCTAGCTTGCAGTCCAAATGTCTTCTTGGAGTTTTTTCATTCTTTTACTTTTGTCTGTCTAGTTATTTGCTCCCAATACTTTTAGTTCCTTAGCCAGTTTTCTCCAGTAAATTCTACCCTCCTCTTGCCTGGTCTCTGTTCTCCTAACTGCAGTCACCCCTAAAGGCAAAATCTGCTTTATCCATTCTCAAGTTGTATTAGTTCTTAGAATAGTTTCTGCTACTTTATGAATATAATATTTTATATGTCCGTTATTCTTAAGGATCTGCATCCAAAATCCCACTCTATTCTTATTTCTTGAGTTCCCACCTGTTTCATCATCATCCCTTTTCCACTTTGAATTGTAGCTTTCTGCTTGGGCTGTATTATATGAGCATTAATTGTGTAGCTCTAAAATATTCCTTCAGATCAGGTAATCCCAAACAACCAAGCTCTGCTGGAAGGATCAGCTTATCTCACTTACCCTTGCCCTCTTCCCATCCCAGATAATTTTCTTTAACTCTCTATTAATTATTGTCCACAACTTTTCCTGCATTGATAAAAATATGCCTTACCTGTATATAAAACTAAAGAGACTAAAAACATTTTCTCTGGTTGTACCTTGCTATCCAGATCCATAAGCAACAGATTCCAGTTTCCCAGTTTTTGTTGTATCTTTTGTTTAGTCTCTTCCCACATATCCTTAGGTACCATAGCAGAAGCCTTTTTAATCCATACTCCTAAATACTTCATTTTAGCGTTTTCCCCATAAATATGTGTAAGGCTGAACCATTTCATATATAGGTATATAACATATAGCTATAGCCTTTATCTTCATTAATTTTATATCCCCAAAAGACTTGAAATTGTCTCAAAATGTTCCACAACACTGAGATATCCTTTTCTGGTTTTATCAGGTACAAAATAATATTGACTGCATGTAATAGCTTCCAAGAATAGCAAAACTTGCGATAAAACAAAAACAAAAGGCCAGTACTGTGTAAATCCAACCTAAAAAAAGTTTTATTGACACTGTGTTGTAAAGCGCTTTTCGTTTAGCTCATAGGCTAAACTTCTTCAGATAATTACAATTAAAAAAACCCTCATTTATATAGACACACCCTTCAGTGCCTAATCGGCCCTTCTAATAGGTGTATCACTCAAAAGTTTATATTTACATTTACAAAGATGAAACAACATTTAAAACCAGTGGTGTTACTACAGTTCTATAACATGTTCAGATTAACAATGGGTTTAATTCAGTATGTTTATTATGTATAAATCTATATAAAAAAACTATGTTTCATTTGTTAAAAAAAAACAAACAAAAAGTTAGTAATTGACAAGTTCGTTGCTAACATGATAGTCAACCTAATAGAATACGTTGCCAATACAAGAAGCGAATAGTAACGACACTTAAAACTTGTTATAATTTATATATGCACCATTAGTATGAATACATCTAATAAATAGTAAAAATTCACATAAAAAATTTAGGAAATGATAAGTAATTACTTTACTTAAAAATCTTAGAGTCAGTGATAATTAAGTTTCAGTATCTCACAGTCGATCCTTAATTATTAATATTAGGGTTTTGTTATGAATAAGCGCATTCAGGTCCTTAAACGGGTTTAATGTGTCTTTTAACAACATAGGGGGTGAACCCCATAAATTACTAGGTGCAGACAGGTTTTAAGGATAGTGACAAGTAGGTGTTGGGCATACTAAGTTATCACAATATGTCCTAAGGATATCTAACACTTTAAGTCTAACTACACTGGAGGGCCAATCTAAGATATGAAGTGTTATCTCATTACATTTTTAAGTTTCAATATAGGCATTAATGAGCAGGCCTCGTTCAACCCAGGCCAATAATGTGAATTCAACCTCAGTTGCCACAGCAATTCTAGTTCTTCAAGTAGTAGTGAAAAAGGGTCCCCTCTGGAGTCGATCTTAGTTGAGTCGATGACTCTAAATTTGAACCCATGTCCTGGGTGGTCCTTACAATGTCTAGCTAGGGGACTCTCTTGTTTACCCTTACTGATGTAATAGGTGTGCTCATACACCCTATCTCTAAATCTAGAGTCCGTCTTGCCAATGTAATATGCTGGGCAGCTATAACATTGTGCTAGGTAGACTACTGATCTTCAATTGCAGTTATATTTCTCTTTTGTATAGTAATGTGTGCCTCTTATTGTAAATTTAATGACTGTGTCTATATGTCTACATTGGTTGCATGCTTCACATTTATATGTGCCTGGTAATTTTTTACCTCTAATTTTGTTGATGTTCATCGTGTTTCGCTGTTGCAGCATTACAATTGGGTTATCCTGCTGGCAGGCTACCTGCAGTCGGCCCGAGTTCCAAAGTCTAGGACCGGCGTCGGTTTCTGTCGGCTCCTCCCTGACGTCAGTGCGCCAGGGGTATAAAAGATGCAGCCGACGCCATTTTCTTCAGTCTTTCTTGCCGCGTGGTGCCCGAAGCAAAAGCAGTTCGCAAGTGCCGGTTGGCCGACTCCTGAGATTTTCAAATCCGAAGTCTTCATTAAAGCTAAGTATCCCATTGGGGAAACTTTTTTCTTGCTCCAGACCGATGTCAGAAAAAGTTAATAATTGAATTTCTTGTGGGAAGCAAATTCCTCATAAGGATTTTCATTCTTACTGTATTCCTTGCCTAGGCCCTGACCACGATGTTGCTAGTTGTCGGTTTTGTGCTAGATTTTACCAACGCACCATTAAGCTTCGGTACGATTTTGCATTTCATTACTTTGGATGAAGATTCAATTATATAACTACCGGAGTTTATAAAAAGCGCAAAGAAAAGGACAGGCATTCGAGGTCCAAAACCGACGACGAGGCTTCCGCTAGGCCTGTCGCCGGTTCTGAGTGAGATGCTTTCGCAGCCCCTGACGCTCGCTACCTCAAGCCACATGCCGCTTCCGACTCCCACATGGAGCCAACTAGGCCGCTGGAAACTCGAGGTATTGGACACTTGGAAACTATTCCCTCAGATGGGTCCAGAGCCGCTGAGCAGGCATCGGCTTCTGAGGGTGTTTTCAGGCCTACACAGTTATATGTAAAGCCAACTTCAGCGTCAAAGGCAAAGACTAAAGCAGCTCTAAAGACAAAGAAACAAGTACAGCATTCTCCTGGACAGGCCTCCATGCCTAAAAAACAAATGCTTAAAATGGCTGAAGACCTAATTACTTTAATCAGGGGTTCCCATCCCCCTCCTGATAAGAGGCCTAGGCAAGAGATAGAATATGAATCTTCAGATCAGCTTTCCATTTCCTCTGATTCCTCGAACATGAATATTCCCTTCCTCCCTATGAGGATTCTAATGTTGAAGAATCTATCCCATCAGCCTATCCTCCTGAGGATTATTCTTTTAGGGAGACTCTGCATACTATGAGGGAGCATTTCCATTGGGAGAGCAAAGATTACTCAGAATCCAAGAAAAGGCTCAGATACTTCCTTTTATTACCCCAGCACAGGCCCCTTGCTATTCCTCCTGTTTTAGACATTGTAGATGATGTTTTTACAGAGTCCGACCTATCTCCTTACTCTTTACCACCAGCTCTTGTTAAACCAGACAGATACTACAGGGTTCCGGATTCACATAAATTCCTTTACAAAAACCCTGCTGCTGACCCAGAAACTATTTCTCAGGGTCCCAAGGGAGTCGAGGCTTCCACTGCAAAAAACCCTATCCCCTCTGATAGGGATTCAAGGGCCCTGGACAGATGGGGGAAAAAGATTTATACTTCTGCTACCTTGGCTGTAAGAGCTTTAAATTGTCAGTTTCATATGCTTAAATATCAGCAATATCTTATGTCACTGCTTAAACAGGAAATGTTGACAAATTCAGAATGTGCAGAAAACAAAGAAATGCAGGATTTATTGCATGCAGCTGAACAAGTGGGAAAGCATACTCCTGCAGGGCCGCAGCTACAGATTCTTTCATCAAGACACATGCTTGGTTAAAATAACAGAATCTGCCTGATCATGTTAAAGCAAAACAATTAGATGCTTCATTACAATATGATACCTTGTGTGGTGTTAAAGCAGAAGAAGTGTTGAAGAAAATGGAGGACAGAGCTTAATCTATGCAAACAGTGAAGGATTTCTTACAGGTACAGCCTCCCAGATTTAGCAGGAACTGACCTACAAAGAATTGGTCCTTTCCAGTGTCAGACAGGCCACAAAGAGGCAGATACAGGCGCCCCAGAGGCAGGTCACAGCCCCAAGGCTCATGCAGGCCTAAGCAATGGGGTGCTTCTACCTCCAAAAGTGGAGAGGAAAAATCACAGCCATACAGGAAACGGTCTCAATGACTTTCCCCTGCCAACACTAAGCACTTATCTTCTGGCAGCTCCTTTGGGGGGAAAACTAGCACTTTTTTCACAAAATTGGCACATGATCACCCAGGACAAATGGGTCTTAAATATTGTATCTTAAGGTTACAGGTTCCACTTTCACACCCTGCCAAGGCCAAATGGTATGCCAGACCTGCTACGCAATCAATGGGCAGAGGCACAAAAACAAGTTTCATCCCTCATGGACATGAGAGCCATTCGATAAGTACCACAGCAAGAGCAGGGACAAGGATTTTACTCAAGGCTATTTTTGGTACCCAGAAAGGACAAAGCCTGGAGACCAATACTGGACCTGTCTATCCTAAACTTATTCTTGGATATTCCAAAATTCAAAATGTTAACTCTGCAGCAGCTTCTGCCCATGCTGGGCAAGAAGGCTTGGCTTGTGACTTTAGGCCTAAAACAGGCATACCTGCATGTCCCAATCAGACAATCATGCAGAAGATACCTCAGATTTATAGCTGGCTGAATGCACTACCAATTCTCTGCACTGCCCTTTGGCTTATCTACTGCGCCCAGGGTCTTCACAAAATGCCTGGCAACCAGTGATTGCATTTTGCAGACAAAGAGGAATACAAATATATCCTTACTTGGATGACTGCCTTATTCAAGCAGAGAACAAGGACACTCTACTACAGCATCTGGCATTTGTAAAAAAGTTACTAACAGGTCTAGGGTACACAGTAAACGAAAAGAAATCAAAACTCGTACCCTCTAAAGAGATAATATTCCTGGGTGCAAGCTTAAATACAACTGCCCAGATGGCTTATCTCACGCCAGCCAAACACAGACAACTGACTACTTATTTCAAAATGTTGGCAACAAAGATCCAGTTATCTGCAAGAAAAATTATGCAGGCTTTGGGCTTCATGGCAGGGTCTATATTAAATAAACGCTTAAAATGTCGAGTATGACAAGATCGACACAAGTGAACACTTATTTACTCGACCACTCAAATGATCTAAATTAAGAGTTTCGAAAGATTATGTTTGGCCAACATGAAGCATGGTACATCTGACGTAAGTCTGTAACACAATCAAAATAAATGCTAGAACTATACGCGTGCAGATATGTAAGTTTAAGGTAAAGTTACAGGTTGTGCTCACAGATGAAAGTACATATAATGCTACATTTTGCAAATCAAACACATTTGATAGTAATTTACAACGCACTAATTGCAAAGATAGTATAAAAGAAGCACACCTCATTAGTTAACATGGTGGTTTAGATTAGCGGAACATTATGGCTAACACAAAATGTTTTTCACCAGGTGTCATAGGAGAGTACTACGAGTGTGTTAAGTCTCAGAAAGGCAGAGATATGCTTAATATAGATGGGTATTTGTACACCTTAGAAAAGGTAATGAAAGATCGCAGGTACTGGTGTTGTAAGGATAAATTAAGAGAGTGTTGTAAGGGGCGTGCATTGACTAAAAGAGAAATGCACGGTGAAGTGCTATTAAAATGTGCAGGGCATCATCATGCCTCTGATGCTTGTGATGTTGAAAGATATATTGCCTGTGATAAATTAAAAGAAACAGCTCGTACATGTCTGGATACCCCTGCTTTAGTTGTAGATGACATTTGTGCATCTACATCTACAGAGTATACAGCCTCACTTCCAGCAAGGCGGTCAATGTTACAGCAAGTAAACAGGGTCCGCCGTTCAGCAATGCGAAGTTAGGTCACTGCTAGTAGTACTTTAGATACTGTAAACCCAAGTGAATGTACCTTAAAAGGAGGTAAATTTCTACAGAAAAGAAAGACTGACCTTGCAAACAAGATACACGTTTTAGTATTTTCCACTGTTGAAAACCTCAGGGATTTACGTAAATCCCCTATGTGGTTGATGGTTGGTGTGTTTTTAACAAGAGGTAGATTGTAGACAACTATATAGCATTCATGCACTTATTACAGTTGGCAAAAATACAAAGTGTGTACCATTAGTATTCTGCTTGATGTCAAAGAAATCCTTCAAATGCTACAATTTTATGTGGGACTGTCTCAATGAGTTGTTAAGAGAGGCTAATGTGAATGTTTCAGTTAGATTTATTTTAACTGATTTTGAGATGGCAGCAATTCGTAGTATAAAACAAAACTTTCCTGGTGTACATTCAAAGGGTTGTCTGTTCCATTTCGCTCAAGCTATCTGGAGAAAGTTACAAAGTTTAGGACTAGCAACATTGTATAGAAGGTCTGTGATGTTTCAAATAAACATAAAAAAGCTGATCGCTTTGTCATTATTAGCAGTAGATGATGTAGTAACAGCGTTTTTACAGTTGAGTGAATCTTTTCCTAATGAGGGTAAACAGTTACTTTCCTATTTCTCAGATACATATGTCCTGTGTCAGCCTAGAAAGCAAAATACTAGGTTATCTGCTATTTCCAGATTCCCTGCTATGTTCAGTATTGCGGTCTGGAATGTATCTGAATTGAATGCACTTTGTCTACCTCGAACGCAAAATCAGGTTGAGGGATGGCATAGACGCATTCGATGTTTACTTGGACGGCGTATTGCTGATATCTCGTCTGTGTTATTTGTACTTGTTAGAGAGCAGAACAGGGTAAATGAGACTAGACTCCGTTTACAGTCTGCTTCTCCTCCATCTCCTAAAAAAGGAAAACAATTTTGAAATGTGAAAGACTGCAGTAGGTACTACAGCATAAAGATCAGTACACTACACAGGAGTTTCTTCGGGCTGTTGCAATTCTTCTGAAAGTGTAATGATAACTCTAATGTTCACCATCGAGCACACTTTGGGATAATGTCATGGTTTATTACTACATAATTTATGTTTAATGTTTTGCACAGTGGATATTTCACGTTTAGGGTGTGTATAGTGGTAGGATAGCTTCTTAGGTAGTTGATAGATTTATAATGTAGGTAGTCACTTTACACATTTATTTTTGTTTAATGCGTTGTAGTCTGTTACGTCACTAGGGTGAAGGTGTTGGCCAAACAAAATCATTCGATATTTTGATTTTCGGTAAGTTTGTGTTTCAGTTAAATAAGCGTTCGCTTAAATTGTGTCGATCTTGTCATATTCGACATTGTAAGCGTTCGTTTATTTAATATAGACCCTCATGGCATCCTGCATTCAACTAATTCCATATGCAACAAAGACCCAGTTATCTGCAAGAAAAATTCTGCAGGCTTTGGGCTTCATGCCATCCTGCATTCTACTAATTCCATATGCAAGACTGCATATGAGGAAACTTCAGTGGTATCTAAAAAGTGTTTGGACTTAACATTGCAACAGCCTGGAAACAATAATTACCCTCATTCCCTGCCTGCAACAGGAGTTTCGATGATGGCCAAAAGCCTGTCACCTCAACACGGGACAGCCATTCACCATACCCACAGCCAGGCAGACATTAACAACAGATGCATCAGATTATGCCTGGGGGGGCCCATATGGCAGGAAGATGTATTCAGGGCACATGGTCCACAAGTCAAATGCATCTACATATCAATCAAAAAGAGATGCTAGCTGTACAGAATGCCCTGACAGCCTTCAAGGATCTACTTCATCCAGGACAACTACTGATAAAGACGGACAATACTACAGTCTTGTGGTACATAAACAAGCAGGGAAGCACACATTCCTACCCCCTCTGCAGACTAGCCATGAACTTGTGGGACACAGCATTGACTTACCAAGTACATTTGCAAGCACAATACCTGCCAGGAAGGATAAATACTCTGGCAGATGAACTAAGCAGAAACCTAATGGATCCCCACGAGTGGAAATTGGATCCACAAGTATTCAGCATCATAACAAAGAACTGGGGATGCCCGGATATAGACCTATTTGCCTCCCCTCACAACTGCCAACTACAGAGATTCTGCACAAGGACTTATCACAAGCAAGCATGGAAAGTGGATGCTCTATCTTTCAGCTGGAAAAAACTCACAGTATATGCCTTTCCTCCTCTGTCTCTCCTCCCCAAGGTAGTCCTCAAGGTCAATCAAGAGAAGCCAAAAATGATACTGATTGCCCCAGACTGGCCCCGCCAGCACTGGTACCCAATCCTAAAGAGCTCGTCTCAATGCCCAGTTTGGACATTACCTCAGATTCCTCACTTATTGACCCAACAAGAAGGTCAGATACTGCACAGCCAACTCAGGACCTTAAACCTGGCAGCATGGCAGATAATGTAGCCATTCAAAACGCACCTCTCTCTAAAACAGTGATGGATGTTATTTTGGAGGCTAGGCCAGGAGGCCTAACACCAGAAAATCTTGTGCAGAAAAATGGAAGAGATTATGTGCTTGGAACCAGGCATAAGGTATTGACACGATTGTTCCAAATATTCCTCAGATTTTGCAATACTTAACTGAGTTGCTGGATAAAGGCCTTTCCTTTTCATCAATTAAAATTCATGCCTCTGCCATTTCAGCTCATTACAATACAGAACCGCCTATTTTTTTGCATCCATTACTAAGTACTGAGTACCTCAGTGGGGCCAAAAATATAAGACCTCCAAAGATAGCCCCAGTACCTGCATGGGACCTCAACTATGTCTTGGAAAAACTCACACTGCCTCTGTTTGAGCCAGCCTCTGCAGCTGATATAAAATTCTTATCCTGGAAAACAGCTCTGCTCCTAGCAATAACCTCCACTAGACTAGTCTCAGACAGGCACTCATGGCTGTGGAACCTTTTGTCATTTTCCATCATGAAAGGGTTTCTCTGAGGACAAACCCTACATTTATGCCTAAGGTAGTGTCCAGTGTGGCCCTTAACCAAACAATTCATTTGCCTACGTTTTACCCAAACCCACAGAATAAGGGTGAGAGACTTCTGCATTCTTTGGACATTCACAGGCAGTTGTGCTTCTACTTGGACAGAACCAAAGCTTTCAGAAAGACTGAACAACTTCTAGTGGCATATGCTGCAGGATCACAAGGAAAGCCCATCTCAAAACAGACTATTTCAAAGTGGATAAGCCACTGCATTCATTTCTGCTATTCACAGCATGGCAAATCAGTGCCTAAGGGTATTAGGCCACATTCAACCAGAGCAGCAGCCACTTCAGCAGCCTTCCTCAGAGGAGTACCAACCAATGACATCTTGGTGGCTGCAACTTGGAGTTCAGTGCATACTTTTACAAAGCACTATCACTTGCCACTCTACTCTAAATCCAGGGCAGGCTTTGCCACTGCAGTTCTACAGGGCCTGATAGCCTCTCCTAATCCTATTTAGCACCAGCCTCCCAGCCTTAGCTTTGGGATTCAACCCAATTGTAATGACTGCAACAGTGAAACACGATGAACATAGTACAGTTGTGTACCTAACATAAATGTAGATGTTCAAGTGTATTCACTGTTGCAGTCCAGGTTACCCTCCCACCGTCCCCCTTTTCTTTGCTGGGTCTTATCTGTGCTTCATTATTCTATACAACCTATGTGGTGTATTTGCTTGTAGATGAAGGAAAAATTGATTTTTCTGTATGCATGCTTTTTTGCATAATTTAGCCTACCATTTTAGGGGCACCTGACATCTGGGGCAAGAAAAACTGAAGAAAATGTCGTCAGCTGCATCTTTTATACCCCTGGCACACTGACGTCAGGGAAGAGGTGACAGCAACCGACGCCGGACCTAGACTTTGGAACTCAGGCCGACTGCGGGTAGCCTGCCAACCGGATAACCCAATTGTAATGACTGCAACAGTGAATACACTCGAACATCTACATTTATGGTAGGTACACAACTGTACTTTTTCTAACATTAATTTAAGGTTCTGCCCTTTCCTTTGTTAAAACTGGGTGGTCCCCTATTTTATCTATAATATCCCTATCATTGATTGGAAGTTCCCAGTTCTTAGACAAGATGTTCTTAATAGCTAAGTAATCAGTGTTAAATGTAAAAGTGAAGCTAAGTTTGTAGTGAGCTCCTGATGGTTCAGTGTCAAACAATGACACATCTCTTACTTGTATACTAGTTTGTGAGTTTGAGTTAATATTAACAGAAGCTCCGTCACGATGAGCCATCAGAATAGGTTTAAATATACCTTGTTGTCATTTGAGATCAACTTCATCTATCAATTGCTCCACTAGTTCCCTAGTCTTTTTAAGAACATTGTTTTCAATGTCTTACATTCATCTACAAATTCGTCCTGTCCTGTCATCATCCTAGGTGCTCACACCAGTTGTCATTTAACTACTGATCTCTTTTGGTAGTATGGGTGTGCACTGGTATAGTGAAGAAAGCAGTTGGAGTATGTCTTCTTGCTAAAAATGCGTGCTCGATATTGTTGGTGTGTGTAATCTTTAATCAATTCAACATCTAGATAGTTAATAACATCTCTATTAAATTGACTAGTAAATCTTAAAAAAAACTAGTGGAATTGTTGAATATATCAATCAGATTCAATGCTAGTGGTGTGAGTCTCCCTAGATGATCATGAATATGTCATCCAAAAGGCGAGTGTAATAGAATAAATGTTGGTAGACTTCAATATTGTCCAGAATTACCCTGTGTTCCCAATAAGCCAACACTAGGTTTGCAAAACTCGCACCGCAGGGAGACTCCATCGCTACCCCTATTTTTTGTAGAAAGTAATGGTTGTTGAACATGATAAAGTTGTTGTCTAGCACTATCCCCAGTAGTTCTTCCACTAATCTCATTTCGTTCTGGTCTGCTCCCTTGGACCTAATGTGGTCTATTACCCACTGGGTTCCCATATTTTGCTGCATGACCGTATGTGAGTCGCATACGTCAATAGTCATGAAGTTGTATTCACCTTTAAAGTCCAGTTTGTTTATGTTGTCCAAAAATAACCAAGAATCTTTACAGATTTGTGGTTCAAGTGCTACATATTTTTTTAATATATTGTCAACCTTTGCACAGGGATACGAGATAGATTGCCTAGCATCCACTAGAGCACACATAGGGGGTCCTGATTCTTATGGATTTTTGGAACTCCGAATAATATTGGCATTTTAGGGGAGGCCATGTTTAAATAATTTAAAACGTTCAAATCAATTAGTGCATCGATGAACAAATCATTAATAAGCTATGTTCACCTCATTTAAACTAACAGCTGTGTGTGCTTCCCCTTTCAACACTTTGTTCATGCGTGTATCGTAATCCTTTATTTCCATCAGTAGCAGTCCTCCCCCTTTGTCTGGCTTCATCAGTCGGACCGGAAGGTGTTGGAGATTCTTTAACGAGTCTCTCTGTTCTTTGTTTAAATTCGTTAAAGTGTTACAGTTAGACTTGTGTGGTGGATTGTTTAGTGATCTAAAGTCCATCTCGCGCAGTGTTTCAAATAGTAGAAGGGTAGGGTGAATAGGTGGATTGAAAGTACTAGGAACTCGTGTCAGTTCTATATTCTGATTTGAATTGTTCCCCATTAAAATACACAAGTTAAATTTTCTTGTATACAATTTAAAATCAATTAGTAATCTTGCTATATCCACTTTGTATGAGGGGACAAAAGTCAAGCCCTTAGCTAGGACATCTACAATTAAGGGGTCTAATTGTACATCTGTAAAGTTGAAAATGTTGAAATCCCGTTCTGTATTAGTTACTATGTTACATTTTTTATTAGTGTTCAACATAATAACCTCATTGTTAATGTTCATACAGTAATCATAGACACAGTCAGTGTCTAAACAAATAATTGAATGGAGACTTACCCCTTCATCGGCCCCACATTCTACTTCCTCTTCTTGTTGTTCCTTTGTGTGTTGTAGACCCTCCGTTGGTTATGTTGTTTGTTGTGGTTTTGGCCTCTGGGTTTGGAAAATTTTGCCTACTGCTGTTAGGATTCCTTGTCGTATTGTAACTATCCTCTTCTCTGAAGTTGCTTACTTCTATATTCTCCATGAATCCTCCATTCTGGTTGTTACTCGCTTCCCCATTTGTATCACTTTGTGGGTAAGGTTCTGCATGCCTACTAGGTGTTGATTTCATCGCTCTTGAGTTATGTTGGTTCAAACCATACTGTTTTAGACTTATCGGGTTCCACGTTTGCGAAGTGGGCAGATCTGGATAAGTGGCCCTATCGTTGTAGTCCTTTCTGTCCCTCTGTAGTTTAGGCACTGAAGGGTGTGTCTATATAAGTGAGGGTTTTTTAAATTGTAATTGTCTGAAGAAGTTTAGCCTATGAGCTAAACGAAAAGCGCTTTACAACATAGTCTCAATAAAACTTTTTTCGGTTGGATTTGCACAGTACTGGCCTTTCGTTTTTGTTTTATTGACTGCAAATAAATCCAACTTTTTTAATTAGTGTACTAATTATATTATTGAATTTTTGAGTCCCTTATTTTCTTTGCCAGTTGCTCTAAATATAAAGCAAGTAAAAACAGCCTGACAAACTGTGTGTGCGTGTAACACAAAAGTTGGTAATAAACATTTTAAAAAGCTGTAGGTGAGAATAATAACTTCTTATCATAATGGCTAGACTATCCATATTAATTTTGTAACGTAAAAGGTAGAGTACTGCATTATGCTGTAGGAGAAGCACTTGAAAAGAAATAAGCACATGAATTTGATAAAGAAAGGATTTCAGGATGGCTGTTCAGCAGAATGTCAGGGACAAAGGAAAAGGAGAGTAATTACTAGTGATAGAAGAGAGAAAAAAATAATGGTAGATTTGTGGCAGTAAGGGCTACTGGCAAGGGAGGAGGATTATGCTGACATTTATATTCCACCTAAATCTGTTATTGTGAAGCTTGGGAGAAATAATCAGCGTTAAGCAGGGAATATCACTTCTAAATCATGTTCCAGTCCCCATCTGTAACAGTCAGAATGTATCTGTGGTTCCTAAAAGGGAATGTATAACAAAAGAAAGTAGATGTCGTAAGAAATTTATGAAAATATTTGGTATAGAAGACATGAATTCAGTAGTAGGAACTCTGAGAGAATTTACATAGTTTTCCATAAGGTACAAAAACTTGGCTGTAAACAAGACAGAAATTATATTTTACAGAAATATATGGAGTTAATCGAAAGCTTTGACACGCATCCAATAACTATTTCAGATCATGCGCCAATAAAAAAAGAAAGATAAGAATGTAGGGCAAGCATAGAAATGAGACACTGGTACTTTCCTACCTACCTGTTATAAAGAGAGGAATTTAAAAATGGATAGTAGAATTTTGAGATGATCTTAGAGAAGATAGAAATTTATTCAGAACTGATAGCTATGGGGTAGGATAAAATGAAAGTAGAGTTTAAAAATAGGGTAGAAGTGAAAGAAAAAAAGAGATATGGTTAAGAAGCAACTGAAATAAGAGTGGATGGATTAATGTGGTTAAAGTATTGCAGAATAAGGGTAATCTCACAAAACAAGATGCGTAACTGCAGCACTAAAGAGAAAATAAGGGAGAATCTGGATGATATGCATCAATTTAGAAAGATTGCTGTAAAACTACTGTTTTTTTGATAACTTCAGAGCACAGACATTTTTAGCACAATGACTCTGGCAACAGAAATTAGAAAAGGTTGTTACCAAACTTAGAGAGCCTATGACAAGAAAAATAACCAGAGAATCCTGTAGAGTTATTACAGATTTTTTGGAAATTTTATAAAAATTGTGTAAAGCAGAGAAATGTGGAAATCAAGAAAGAGCACAAATGGAAATATTTGTGGTAGACTTAAGTATGCCAAGGTTAAAGGTAGATGAGGCTCGACAATTAACAGTTAAGATAGGAGGGGATGAGATAAAAGTGGTGATATATAATCCATCTGCAAGAAAGTCTTCAGTATGGTATTCCTTGTAGAAGTTTGAAAGCTACGAGGGAAAGTAATAAACATCTGGAAGGTTTCGTTTAACAGTATTTTAAAGGATGGAAAACCCTAACATCCTGGAAGAAAGCTGTGGTGGCTATAATACCTAAAGACAGTCGATATCTATCAGACCCAGCTTCATATACATCTATTTCAATTATAAATCATGATTGTAAAATGTTAATCACTACAATAGCTAAAATAATGGCAAAGGTGTTGCCAATTGTGATAAATATGAATCATTGTGTTTTAGTGATGGGGAGGTAAACATCTGACAACTTTAACAGAACAATGATGATAAAGAGGAAAGCAGAATTTAAGAAAATACCACTGCTGTTGGTGGGTTTTTAATTGCAGAGAATGCATTTAATAGAGTAGGGCAATATGCATTCCCTAATACAATTATAAGGTTAATTAGCAGAATATGTCAGGGATTTGAGGTAAAAATTAAAGTGTGAGGGTTTCTCTCTTATAAGTTGTGTCTGAACAGAGGAACCAGACTCTGGTTGAAGTCCATGGTATTCCTGATCAACTCCTGTGTTTTCCTCTGTCTTTCAAGCATTTTTCTTTGGAACAGTGGAAAAGGTTTCACTGGCATAGTATATCTGTGTGCTTTATTATCAGAAGAATGAGAAGCGGAGGCCCCTTATTCGTGATGGCTCACTGTTTATTGGACAGACTTTTGTTTTTCTTCTTAGCCTGTTCTACATCATAAAATGACTTTGATCCTACAGGAAAAAATTCTGAAGGCAGCTGGATTTAACAACTTAAATCTCACTCCAGCTTCTTGACATTCCCTGAATGCTGGAATAAGTTTGTTGATCTTGTGCTTGATGTAGAGTGAGTAATCACTTTCCACAATTTGTCTACAATCTCCAACCTCCAACTTTTAATACTTTGCCTTTTTGCCACAGCTTTGTCAGGATCAGCTGTTCTTGGTAGTAGGTTTGCATCTTTTCTAATTCAGGGCTTGGCTGCTTTCTCGTGTACAAATTTGGAACATGCTCACAGTGTACTCTTTCAGTTCAATTAACAGTTCCTGCTGTGGAACACCAGTCTATTTGCTTATTTGTGCCTTTATGAAATTAATGCAGTCTCTTCCTTCCAGTTTCTCTGGTACAGCAGAAAATCTCACATTTTCTGTATTTGCTCTGTCCTCCAATTCTATCATTTTTTAAACAATCTCTAGAGCAGTCTCATACTCAGCCAGCCTTTTCTTCATTTTGACCTCAGATTTTTGCATTTTTATAATTTCATCTGAATATATCTTTAAAGCTCCTTCCACTTTTCCATCCCTTTGTTAGTGGAGTTTATATATTCCTTCAGTGTTTTTTATTTTAATTAGCTCCAAGCACATTTGACTGTTTTTCCTCTAGATTAATGGAAGCCATGTGGGCGGCCACAGTGGTGCAGCGTTTAGCGTTGCCGCCTCACAGCAAGAGGTTCTCCGGTTTGATCCTCAGCTGGGGTGCCTTCTGTGCGGAGTCTGCATGTCCTCCCTGTGGTCGCGTGGGTTTCCTCCGGATGGTCCGGTTACCACCCACATCCCAAAGACATGCTATAGGTGGATTGGATACACTAAATTGGCCCTAGGCGTGAGTGTGCCTTCTGTGGAAGGTTGGGCGCCGGGCTGGCAACTCAACACCATAAAACTCCACTGCCAATCATGAGCGGACAGTGATCTGCTGTGGCGACCCCTAACCGGGAAAAGCCGAAAGAAAAAGAAGATTAATGGAAGCCATGTCTTCCACCAAAGCTGAAGTTTGAAGTGCTTTTAGCTGAACAGCTTCAAGATTCTTCCTAGTCAGTGTTTTCTCTTTAGTTTTTCTAGTATTTTTCTTTCATGCTGTCTTAGTTTCCTCTTTGCTGTCATCCAACCACTGTGTACTTTTGGGGGAGGGGACAGGAAAATAGAGTGAAGAATCCTGATCGTCATCCACTCCTAATGACATGGACGTTTTATATGCCCTGTGTTCTAGTACTTCCCCGAGGAGGAGCATACAATGACCCCTGTGGGTGATTTCACCCATAATATGTTGATGTCAGACCCCCAAATCTGTGCGCACATATTTGCTGGTCACTAATTTTGCTAGAGTAATATTATTGATAAAGAATGAGAGAGCAGTATTGATTAGAAGGAAAAAAAGATAATTATAGAAGACTTGGATTGATGAGGTTATTGGATGGATAAGCAGATTACCTTGGTATACATTTATGACCCCCCCCCAAAAAAAAATCACAAAATCATTTGAGCACAGGAGAATATTAGGAGAAATAAGCATTTTAACAAGGTATTTTATTTACTGGAGGAGGCTGAAATATGGTCGGTAGCAGTGATGATGTACCTGGGCCTAGAATGGAGGCTATAACTAGAAAAAGAAGATTTTTAAATAAGTGCACAAAAGCAAGGCAGCACAGTGGCCCAGCAGGTAGTCTTGACCCCTCACAGCAAGAGGTTCTGTGGTCAGATTATTGACTGGGTTGCCTTCTGTGTGGAGTCTGCATGTACTCCTTGTGATTTCATAAGTTTGTTCCGGGTGCTCCTCTTTCTCCCACATTCCAAAGACATGCAGTAGGTGGACTGGACACACTAAATTGACTGTGGGTGTGAGTGCATGTGAGTTATGGAAGAACACCGGTGTCAGGGCTAGTGACCTGGCAGTGTTAACATTAGCTCTAGATGATGGTCACTGTTGATGTTACACTCTGACCCTGTGTGCAAAAATTATAAAAGGAGTTATGGTTGGATGGACATGAAATAATTTTGTGTAAGTTATGTTTCTCAGTTAAAAAGAGACCAGAAAGAATTTTCATACTATTTCTCAAGATATGGTAATCTAGCTAGACTGGATAGAAACTACATATTACAGGAGCATTTTTATTTTATTGAAAGGTTTGAAATTTAACTGATAACTGTCCGATCATGCCCCTTTAATGCCTGTATTAAGGATACAGAGAAGTAAAAAAAAAATGCCATTGGAATTTCCTTGTGTTCATTGAAAAGAATAAAATTGGAGGACTGGATAAATCTTTTATGAAAGGTGAAAACTACTGTGGAAGGTGTAGCTGTTAGGAAGAAGATGAAAGTGGACTTTTTCTCACATAATTCTTGTATATCATCAGAGAAAGAGTTGTGGGAAAATGGTGATAGAAACTATTTAAAAGCACTGACATCTAGATCTGTACAGCTCAGAAAGCTCCTGCCTGGTGCCCTGCAGAGTTGTACAGCAGTAGAGAGACAAAAGAGAGACTTTGGAGTGATTAAGTATAATTTTTCTGATTTTTTAGAGTTTCTGTGATTTAAAAAGCTTGTTTCAGCTACATATTGTACTTAACAAAGCCGTTTTTGTGTTTATATTACCTGTTTAACTGTTGTAGGCTACACACACACACGTGTGATAGCCATTTCCGTACATTTAAAGTGTTTTTTTGATTGTGTCTGTGTTATTTTCTGAAAAAAAAAAAATATATATACTTTTTTCTCCACCTTTCTAAGCTAGTAGAATCCAGTTTTTAGGTTAGTGCTGAATTCAGGGCTGTGTTACAAGTTTCTGTGTTTGCTCATACCTTACTTGGACAGAAGGAAGTTTCTCTGTTCACCTGTGAGAGAGGGGAGCTTTGAGCAGCCTATCTATCTCTGGAAGAATGGTTTCAGCCCAGAAATAAGTAGTTTGTTGGCCATGTTGGGCTAAAATTTCTATCTCTTTCATTTCCCTGCTATAAAACCCACATTTGCGTGGTTTTGTGCGCCAGGCAGAGCCTGTTAGCTAGGGTATAACTATTCCTGGCTCCACAAAGTCTACTCTTCAAGTTTTGCCTTGGAACTAGACAAACTTTCAACTTAAGCACTCAGACCATTCACTCCTCAGCCCGGCGCTTGCTAAAAACTCATAACAAGCACTAATAAACCTTAGCACTAGACCCCACCCCCCCCCATACTGTAGAGAAGGACAAGGTGCTCTATTCTACCTTACCAGCCAATCAGTAAAGCAGTTCACTGTACCTATCCAAGCATGTCCAAAGAGCAGTTTCAGGTGTACTCTCCGGTCCAACTGGTGAATGTGGGCATTTTGAGGCAATGCTACAATTGCCTCATGTACACCAACAACCCTGTCCTCCTACCACTAAACACTAATACATGCGAGAGATGCAATTATACAGCCAAACTGGAGGCTAAGCTCTCTCAACCCAAGACTGGACCAGACAGTTAAGAGGAGAAGGGAACTACTTGCATCACACCACCAGTCTCACATAGACATATGAAACCAGCACCGGCAAAAAACACACATAAATACAGGAAAACATACTTGGAGGCTCTGAATAAAAATCTGCAAAAGCAACAGAGACCTCCAAAGCAGACATCCAAGCAACCTCCACCCCCCTCCAACACAAACCATGAAACACAAACTTCACAAAATCAGTGTGCCACACAGTCACAGCCCTTAAGGCAAAATAACATACCCAACACACTAGTAATAGGTGACCATATAGTCAGGCGCACTGACGTCCCACTCACTAGGATCAACAAGGAGAAGGTTACTATTGGAGGTCTGTCAGGTGCCAGGATCCACCACATAACACAAGCACTCAGGTTACTCCAGAACAAGTACAAATACGACTCTGTCGTTCTCCATGTTGGTGTGAATGACCTGATCTGTACCTCCCTGGACTACATGAAAAGAGACATGGAGGAGCTCTCTGATCACGTAGCCCAGGCAGGTATAACCCTGACCCTGAGTAGCATCCTGCCCTCACCAAGAATGATACCATGGTATAAAGAAAACAAATTGTCAATTTCAACAATTGACTAAGCTTCTGGTGTCATTCAAAGGGGATCCTGTGTCTGTCAGCCTGAGATTACATGCTCGACAAGCCACTCTGCTTGCACCTGTCACCCCTAGGCTTTCAAATACTGGCCAAGGTTCTTGCCACCCCCATAGTGCCTTTTTTAGGCAAGGCTCAAAAGACAAACCCACTGCTGTAAATAGCACAAGTAACAAAAAACTTAGGGTAATGCTACTCAGTGCCAGAAGTGTAAGCCTCAAAATGCACGCACTCAAGACATTCCTCAGTATGGAGAAAATCGATATATGTGCAGTGACAGAAACCTGGTTTAAGGCTCCAGAGAGCACCCCAGCACTACCAGGCTACAACTCATACCATACATTTTGGCCACAAAACCCAGACCGAAATACAAAAGGCAGGGGCATATCCATATTCATCAAGGATACCCACACCTCCAGTTTAGTGGCACAGCACGATGCTTCAGAGGTCATCCATGTGCAACTAACAATGGGCAAAACTGCAATTCAAATTGTAGCTTGCTACAGATTACCCACCATGTCCCAAGACCCCCATTCCGCATTTCTGGAAACACTGGGAAGCATAAAACTCCTACCAAACACCCTGATATTGGGTGATTTCAATTACACAAACATTAACTGGGAGAACTACTCGGGTACAAACTCCCTTGCCCAACATTTCCTAGAATTTATAACTCAAACGCCCTGGATCAACTGGTTAATACCCCCACCAGAGGTGACAGCATATTGGACCTGGTCATCACCAACATGGGTGACCGGTATTCCACACCGGAGGTCAACCCCTCGCTGGTTAGATCTGACCATAAACTAATCACTCTGGATATCCACATTCCACCCCCAGTCAAAGAAACCACCGTGAAAAACTTTTCAAAAGCAAACTTCACATTACTTAAGACTGAGGTGGAAAGTTTGAAAGCCCCCACGCTAAAAGGATAACGCTGTCCAAGCTGCAAAATCCTTCACTAATGCACTGTACGGGCACCTACAAGAATGCATGGATCATGCTATCCCAAGCAAAACCAAGGCTCACTCCTCCAAGAAAAGGAAACCAGTCTGGTGGATCTGTGCCATAAGCAAGCTATACAATAGAAGGAGGAAACTAGTACAGAAAAGAGTAAAATCCCAAAAAGGGAAGACATCCCTGATCAGTATCAGCAAGAAACTACAATCCCTCATAAAATCATCCAAGGCTAGCTTCGAAAGAAAGATTGACAAGGACTCCAAAGATAACCAGAAGGCATTCTTTAGCTATGTCAGGAATCTAAGTGGCAATTCTCAGATCTGCTCAGAGTTAGAACAGAATGGCACAAAATACACTGAACCGACTGACATCGCCAACATCCTGGCTGACAGGTTCAGTGCAAACTTCACCCTCCTCACCCCCAAAAGGGCCCATAACCATACCAGAAGAATGTAGTGCCCCTGGAATCACAGACACTTGAGTTAAAACAGCCCTCTCCAAAGCCAAAAACACAGCATCAATGGGACTGGTCGGTATCCCAGGTTGCGTCCTACACAAGCTCCAAGATGAACTAACCCCTCACCTAAACACACTGTTCAAACTCAGCCTCTCCACAGGCTATGTGTCCATAGAGTGGCGCACAGCAACGGATGTTCATCGTGTTACACTGCTGCAGTCATTACACTTGGGTTATCCTTGCCATCAGGCGGTTCCCCAGTCGGCCTGAGTTCCAAAGTCTTGATCTGGTGTCGGTTGCTGTCACCTCCTCCCTGATGTCAGTGCGACAGGGGTATATAAATGTAGCCGACGGTATTTTCTTCAGTCTTTCTTGCTGCGTGGTGCCCGAAGCAAAAGCAGTTTGCAAGTGCCGGTCGGCCGACTCCTGAGATTTTCATTCCGAATCCAGAACCGAAGTCTTCTACAAAGCTAAGTACCCCGTTGGGGAAACGTTTTCTTGCCTCAGACTGATGTCAGTAAAAGTTAATAACTGTATTGCTTGTGGGAAGCAAATACCTCATAAGGATTTCCATTCTTATTGTATCTCATGCCTATGCCCAGACCACGCCGCCACTGGTTGTCGGTTTTGTGCTAGGTTTAACAAGTGCACTATTAAACGTCGGTTTGATTTTGCCGGACATTACTTTGGCAGAAAATTTAATTGCACCATGCCGTCAGATCTTCCGATGACCGGAATTCATAAAAAGTGCAAAGACAAGGACAGGCATCCGAGGCCCAAAACTGATGACGAAGCCTCTTCTAGGCCAGTTGCTGGTTCTCTGGTTTTCAGCGAGGCACCTCCGCTTCTGCAGAACCACAGGCTGCCTCCGACTCCTTCGTGGAGATGGCTGGGCCTTCGGCCGCACAAGTTTTTCAGACTACCGAAACCGACCCTGTTGAGGGATCCGGAGTACCTGAGCAACCCGCAGCTTTGGAGGGTGTCTTCAGACCTACTCCGCTAAGCATTAAACCCTCTTCTAAGTCTAAGCCTCCTTTAAAAACAAAGAAACAAATACAGTCTCCAGGACAGGCCTCCATGCCTAAGAAACAAATGCTCAAAATGGCCGAAGACCTAATCACTCTGATCAGGGGGTCCCATCCCCCACCTGATAAAAGGCCTAGACAGGATGCAGACTATGACTCATCCGACCAGGTGTCCATTTCCTCAGGTACATCCTCAGACCCAGGTTATTCTTTACCTCCTTATGTGGATTCTGATGCTGAGGAATCTATTCCATCAGCCTCTCCACCAGAGGATTACTCCTTTGGGGAAACTTTATACACCATGAGGGAGCATTTCCATTGGGAAGGCCAGGATTACTCAGAATCCAAGAAAAAGCTGAGAGACTTCCTATTTTTACCTCAACACAGACCCCTTGCTATTCCGCCAGTGTTAGATATTGTGGATGATGTGTATACTGAATCCAGCTTAAATCCTGATTCCTTACCTCCAGCTCCAGTTAAACCTGACGGGTATTGCAGAGTCCCTGACTCTCTCAAATTCTGACTCTCACAAATTTCTGTATAAAAGCCCTGTTGCAGACCCTGAAACTATTTCTCAGGGACCCAAAGGGGTTAAGGCCTCATCAGCAAAACCCATACAGATCCTCCTAATTTTAAAGAAATGCAGGATTTATTGCATGCTGCTGAACAAGTGGGAAAACATTCTTTGCAATGTGGTTTTGATACTTTAGAGGCCTCCTGTAGAGCAGCAGTTACAGGCTCTGTCATTAGAAGACATGCATGGTTAAAAGAACATATGTTACCAGATCATGTTAAAGCCAAACTACTGGATGCACCTTTGCAGCATGATGTGTTGTTTGGAGTTAAGGCAGAAAAGATATTAAAGAAAATGGAGGATAAGGCAAAATCTATGCAAACAGTGAAGGATTTCTTACAGGTTCAGCCTCCTCGATTTAGTAGAAACTGGCCAACAAAGAATTGGTCCTTTCCAGTTATGGACAGACCTCAAAGGGGCAAATACAGACGTCCAAGAGGTAGAGGTAAGCTACAAGGTCCGCACAGGCCTCGACAATGGAGTACTTCAGGCCAGAAAGAAGGGGAAGACAGGCACCAACCTTATAAAAAACAGTCCCAATGACTTCCCACTACAGCTGCAAAACAACTCTCTCTTGGCAGCCCCCTTGGGAGGAAAACTGGCTCTTTTCTATCACAATTGGCATATGATCACCAAAGACAAATGGGTTCTCAATATCATATCTCAAGGTTACAGGTTCCACTTTCACACTCTGCCAAGGTTAAAAGGAATGCCAAATCTGCCACTAAATCAGTGGGTAGAGGCTCAAAAACAAACTACAGCACTCATGAGTGTGGGAGTTATTCAAAAGGTACCACCACAGGAACAAGGACAAGGATTTTACTCAAGACTCTTTCTGGTTCCCAGAAATGACAAAGCTTGGAGGCCCATTCTGGATCTTTCTTCTTTAAATACTTACCTGGATGTTCCAAAATTCAAAATGTTGACATTACAGCAGCTTCTTCCCATGCTTGGCTCATGACTTTGGACCTCAAGGAGGCATACCTGCATGTCCCTATCAGACAAAACTGCGGAAGATACTTCAGATTCATAGCTGGACCAATGCACTATCAATTCTCTGCACTTCCCTTTGGCTTATCTACTGCGCCTAGGGTCTTCACAAAGTGCTTGGCACCAGTAATTGCATTTTGCAGACAGAAAGGAATTCAAATTTACCCATACCTGGACGACTGCCTGATTCAAGCAGAGAGCAAGGACATTCTCCTACAGCATCTGGAGTTTGTAAAAAAAGTTATTAAGTTGCCTGGGGTACACAGTAAATGAAAATAAATCAAAGCTAGTGCCCTCACAAGAGATAATATTCCTGGGTGCCAGCTTGAACACAACTGCCCAGATGGCTTATCTCACGCCATACAAGCAAGGACAACTGACTCAATACTTTCAATTGATGGCAACAAAGACCCAACTCCCTGCAAGAAAAATTCTGCAGGCCTTGGGCTACATGGCATCTTGCATACTACTAATTCCATATGCCAGACTGCATATGAGGAAACTACAATGGTACCTAAAGAGTGTATGGTCTCAACACTGTCAAAATTTGGAAACAGTTATACCACTAATTCCTTGCCTTCAACAGGAGTTTCGATGGTGGGCTCAAGCTTGTCACCTCAACAAGGGACAGCCATTTACTCAACCCACAGCCAGGCAAACACTGACAACAGATGCATCGGATTACGCCTGGGGAGCACATATGGCAGGAAAATGTATTCAAGGCAAGTGGCCCATAGAACAAAGGCATCTTCACATCAACCAAAAGGAGATGCTAGCTGTACAAAATGCCCTTATAGCTTTCAAGGACCTGCTGCATCCAGGACAACTATTACTAAAGACAGACAACACCACAGTTATGTGGTACATAAACAAGCAAGGGGGCACCCATTCCTGCCCCCTCTGCAGACAAGCCATGACCTTGTGGAACACAGCTATAAACTATCAAGTTCATCTACAAGCACAATTCCTGCCAGGAGAGAAAAACACACTGGCAAACGACTTAAGCAGAAATGTCATGGATCCCCATGAATGGGAATTGAATCCACAAATATTCAGAATGATAACACAGAAATGGTGGAGCCCGGACATAGATTTGTTTGCATCCCCAAGAAATTGCCAGCTAAAGAAATTCTGCACAAGGAGTTACCATCCACAAGCATGGAAAGTGGATGCCCTCTCATTCAGCTGGAAAATCCTAAAAGTATATGCTTTCCCATCACTGCCTCTTCTTCCAAAGGTACTCATAAAAGCCAGGCAAGAGGAGCCAAAGATGATCCTGATTGCTCCAGACTGGCCACGCCAGCACTGGTACCCAATCTTAAAAAACTTAGCACAAGGACCATCCTGGATTTTGCCTCAAATACCACATCTGCTGTCTTAGCACAACAATCAGATACTTCACAGCCAGCTAAAGACCTTAAACCTAGCTGCATGGAAGATACCTTAGCCAAACAAGCAATGCCTCTCTCCAAAGCTGTTATGGATGTCATCCTGGAGGCCAGAAGGCCTAGTACCAGGAACGCCTATTCGGATAAATGAAAGAGATTCTGTGCCTGGAACCAGGCCCACAACCTTGCCCTCTTGTGCCAAACATTCCTTATATACTACAATATTTGACTGAGATGCTGGACAAAGGCCTCTCCTTTTCATCCATCAAGATCCACGCCTCTGCCATCTCTGCTCATTACAACACGGATCCACCAATTGGTAAAACAGTACCTCAGAAGGGCAAAAAACATAAGACCGCCCACTTTGTTTTGGAAAAATTAACTCTACCTCCTTTTGAGCCAGCTAGCACAACAGAATTAAAATATATTTCTTGGAAAACTGCTTTGCTCCTGGCACTAACATCAGCACGGAGAGTTTCAGAATTACAGGCACTAATGGCAGTTGAACCTTTCCTCATTTTCCACCAGGACAGGGTGTCCTTAAGAACTAACCCCACTTTTATGCCTAAGGTGGTTTCAAGTGAGTCTCTAAACCAAACTATTCACTTGCCAGCTTTTTATCCAAAACCACAGAATAAAGGGGAGAGACTACTGCATTCATTGGACATTCACAGGCAGTTACGCTTTTACTTGGACAAAACCAAAGCTTTCAGAAAATCTGAGCAATTATTGGTAGCATATGCTGCAGGAGCACAGGGAAAAGCAATTTCTAAACAGACTATTTCCAAATGGATAGGACATTGCATACGGTTCTGCTATATGCACCATGGAAAACCTGTGCCTACCAGCATTAGATCTCACTCCACCAGGGCAACAGCCACTTCAGTGGCCTACCTCAGAGGAGTACCTACCAAGGATATTTTGGAAGCAGCAACATGGAGCTCTGTGCATACCTTCACCAATCATTACCATCTGCCTCTATACTCTAAATCCAGAGCTGGCTTCGCCTCTGCAGTGCTGCAGGGCCTTATAGCCACCCCTAATGCATTATAGAACCAGCCACCCTACCTCAGCTTTGGGATTCTACCCAAGTGTAATGACTGCAGCAGTGTAACACAATGAACATAGTACAGTTTTGTACCTACTATAAATGTAGATGTTCGAGTGTTCACACTGCTGCAGTCCAGGTTACCCTCCCTCCTTCCCCTCTTTATTGATGGTACGTACCTAGGTCTTCTACCCTTTCCTACCTATGGGGAGTATTTGCTGGTAACTGAAAGTTGTGGTTTGCTTTTCTTATTTTTGTTTTGTTAGCAATTTGAATTGCCTACCTATTTGGGAGCACCTGACATCTGGGGCAAGAAAAACTGAAGAAAATGGCGTCTGCTGCATCTTATATACCCCTGTCGCACTGACGTCAGGGAGGAGGTGACAGCAACCGACGCCAGACCAAGACTTTGGAACTCAGACCAACTGGGGAACCGCCTGACGGCAAGGATAACCCAAGTGTAATGACTGCAGCAGTGTGAACACTTGAACATCTACATTTATGGTAGGTGCAAAACTGTACTTTATTCCACTCCACAAAGGTGGAGCCACAACAGATGCCGGGAACTATCACCCTATAAGCCTGACTAGCTTGGTCTGCAAGACTGTGGAGCGCATCATCATGGATCTTATTAACAGAGACATTGGGAACCTCCAAACACTGGACCCTACCCAGTTCGGCTTTGATAAGGGCAGATCATGCCTTCTAAACCAGGTAGACTTCTTTGAGACAGTTACCAAGGCTATAGATGAGGGAAAAGTGGTCCACACAGCCTACCTAGACCTCACAAAAGACTTCAACATCATTCCCCATTCAGGTATTATAGACAGACTCACTAGCCTGAACATAAGCCCCGACGTCACGAGATGGGTTGCCAACTGGCTCACGGACAGAACCCACATGGTAAGAGTAGCGGGAGCTAGGTCTGACTCTAAGGTTACAAGTTAAGTTCCCCAGGGCTCAGTCCTAGGACCCCTCCTGTTCGGCATATACTTCTCAGAGGTGCAGGCAAGCACAGGACAACTATGGCTGACCAAGTTCGCTGACGACTGCAAATTAGGGGCTATAATTGACTCTCCGGCTGACACAGACATCCTCCAAAATGGTCTCACTGAGACAGATACCTGGTGTCAAAACCATGGCCTCAAGCTAAATGTCAAAAAGTGCATAGTCATCCCCTTTGGAAAAAACAAAGTACCCACAAACTACCACATAGGTGGTAGCCCCCTAAATACGTAAGACGTAATAAGGGATCTGGGGACCCAAGTAGATAGTAACCTCTCCTTTGATAATCACATTGCTAAAGTGGTTAGAAAATTCTTCTATGTGGCCCACCTAATCACAAAAGGGTTTGCATCCAGATCAAAAGAGGTCATTGTGCCCCTCTACGCATCACTCATCAGACCCATCATAGAGTACAACTCCCCATTTGGGATGTACCTTACAAGACTCCTGCAACAGCTGGAAAGACCACAGAAGTGTACCCCACTAAGAGGATCACTGGCTTCAAACAGATGCCCTATGCAGCTCGACTGAAGAAACTCCAGCTGTACTCTGTTGCATACTCAGAGGTGATCTCTGCCTGACGTACAAGGCCATGTCCAACCCAGAATTGTTGGACATGCTGCACCTAAAGAAAACCATATCCCCTCGAGCCACACGCTCTAGGGATCTAAATCTCACCACAACAATCAATAGGACATGCGGAAGGGATAGATTCCTATCCCAGAGACTTCCCATGCTCTGGAACAAGATTCCAGTCTACATTAGACAGAACTCCTCGCTAACCCTCTTCAAGAAAAACCTTGACGAGTGGATGGAAAACAGAAAGTTTACCCCGGGGATCACTTTGATGGCTGTGCTGGACAGAGGCACAGGGAGCTAATCCAAGGGGGTGGCGAAAGCCAACACATTCCGGCTAGGCTTATAAATGCCTTCGGGCAGATAGCCTAGTTACCTACCTATGACAATAGTTGGGTGTTAAAAATAAGAAAGGGACACTCATTAAGGAATAAGAGGAGCAGACGCAGCCAGTTAAAACAAAAATAAATGAACCTTTGGGTAACATTCAGGACTATATTACGTATTGTAGTAAAGGAATTATATTTTGTCTGCCCAGAGAGCAGAAGCTGTCAGCCCAGAAAGTGGGCAGCAGAAAGTAGAAAGATCAGTAGTTAAAATTAGAGATCCTATGGCAACGAGAGTAACCAGAGATCCTGAAAAATACTGGAGATATTTAGGAGATTTTATCAACAGTTATATAAAGCAGAAAAGTAGGGAAAGCAGGGTAAGGAACAAATTCATTTATTCATGCAAAATCTGAATATGCCAGCATTAGAGGTAGAAGTAGCTGAACAACTGACTTTGCAAATAGATTGATTACACATCACATTTTTATTTTTACCTATCAGCAGTAAGGTGTTCAAGAACTGAAATACCTGTAGTTATTCTTAGAAGTTAGGAGGTAAGAAACAAAGAATTGGAAGGCATTGCTCAATAATGTCTTGAATGGGAGAGAGTGCATGCGTCCTGGACAAAGGCAGTGGTGGTGGTACTTCTGAAGAGGGAAAAGACCCATTAGACTCTTCATCATACAGTCCTAATTCAGTTTTGAGGTATGATGATAAAGTTTTTATGCCTGTACTGGAGAATGGCAAAAGCCTTATCAAAGCTGATATACATGCATCAGTGTGGTTTTGTGGGAGAGTGCAAACAAGTCATTTGTTAATATAAGAACAATAATGGCTGAGAGAGAATTTCAGCATAAAATGCACCATTATTGTTGGTAATTCTAGCTGCAAAGAAGGTACTTGAGGATCTACTGGATCTTTGAGTAGGGCAGTCTCAGGATTTGTATGTCCAAAAATAATAATAGAGCAATCGAAGATATGAAAGGTCAAAGGCAAGAATAAAGATGGGAGAAATCCTTACTGACTGGTTAGGTCTGAGCATATGAACCAGGCAGGAATGCTCCCTGTGTCTCCTTTTTCTGTCTGCATTAGACTTGGAACCTTTAGCTAGGAAAGTAAAAATTTCAAAAGGTCAAGGTTACTATTGGAATGGATTCTAAGGCAAACTGGCTGTGTTTGCTGATGATTTTGATTTGTATCTCAAAACCTGAAGCAAGATAGCTGTATTTTATTACAAATGTTGAGATGATTTCACACTTTATTGGGATATAAAATAAATGAAGGCAAGACAGAGACAAGAGCTGTAAATTATGTGCCTAAACATGAGTCCAGCAGTAGATGTATTTATGGTGACATGATAAAATGAAGTATTCTGGCTTTATAGGTTAAAAAGGGCACAGTATAGATAGCCAAAGGTAAATGAGAGGAAACAAAACAGAAAATGATTGGAAGGGTATGATTATGGATCTAGACAAAAAGATAAAAGCAGTGAAAATGTTTCTAGACCCTTTGGTGTTGTACTTGAGCCAGGCGTATTTCTGCCAACCTGAGCAGTGGTTAGTAAAGAAGCTTGTTTAGTGAGGGATTAGGGCAGAGGTTAGGTGGGTAAGTTAATCCTCTCCTTAAGGCAAGATGATCAACCAGACTTGAAGGTTATTTTAATGATACATAGTTGAAATTTACAATATAAAACAGAAGGCTGTAAATCTAAATGGCAAATGATAATGATAAATTTGAGAAGGACCAGAGATAGATTAGCTGCCTTGATACAAGCTTCTAAGGAGACTGTTAACTGTATAGAACATAGCATTTGTAAAGTTGCAGAAAGCATTCTATGAATGAAACAAGTGAGGGATCGGGGAAAGGAGGTACTGGCAATAGATATGCAAGTTAAGATACAGGCAGTAGGCAAGAGCTTGGAATTATTTGGAGGAAACCAGCTAAGAAACCAAGATATTGAGACAAGAAGTCAGACAAGAACAGTAATTGAGTGGGTTGAAGCTAAACAGTTGTTTGAACTGTATATCCGAGATTACTTGCCTTATCAAGGAAAGAATGGGAGAGAAGGGGTACTTAATGAAATACCAGCCTTGGTAAAGTTTGTGGTGTAGCTGAGAACAGAATAATGAGCAGGCACATGGAACACTTGGCGGTAATTGTAAGAATCAGTCAAAGAAGGTAAGGCGAGATTGGGAGAAGAGAATAGAAATACAAACTATAAAGGAGCAATGGGAAGAAATCTGCAGGGCTCACCAGTATGCAACAAAATCTATAAGGTTTAGGGTACTTGCATGGAAGGGCCTGCAGAAATATTTCTACAGTCAGGTAGGCTGGATATGCTTTTTCAAGTGACTGCCGTAGATGAAAATGGGAAGAAAGTATAGTATGAACTTTTTTTTCAGGCTTGTGTACAGTTGACAAAAGAATAAAACTCCTTCCAAGGTGGTGTGGAACAAAAGTTGAGAGAGCAAATAACAGTAAATAAAGAAATGATTTTGTAAGTTGGAGCATGGGACTAGAAATGCTGGTTTGTGGTAGTGCCTTAATAAGTTTAATGTTAGCAGTCATAAAGCAATTAATTACAAGGAAATGGAAGCAAACAAGTCAACAAATAAACTTTGTGGTGGAAAGGGGTAAAGCTCTGGTTGCAACCCAGACAACTCAAGATCAATTTTTGGCACAGGAGCCTATGAGCAAGATTTATGGTGGCTTTTCTCTTCTGTGATGACCTGGCCTTTCCAGTGGATTGGTGTAGACCAGTTTCCCTGAGAAGAGGCTATGGGGGAGTGGGACATGAATTGGCCAGCACAAGCCAGTAACAGTAGTCCTCATGGAAGCATGACAAGGAATGTGCCCACTTCTATATTGGGGGCATAGGCAGTTCTTTTGTAATGATGAGGAAACCCAAATCACCATCAGGGTCTGGATTAAACCTACTTAAGAAAAAAAATGTCCTAATGGCTGTCAGAATAATGCCTCTCAGCTGGCTCTTGCGTCAAGGAGAATGAGTGGGTCAGGAATGACGCATGCACAGGACAGAAGAATTGGGCTATTGGATCACAGGGAGATGAAATTTGTCAGGCAGCAATGACAGAAATACTTAAAGTAAGCAAATTATTAAAGAGGTATATTATATTGTGATAGAAATAAAGGACTCTATCTGTCTTGTCTATCTTTCCTTAGCAACATCTTTTTGGTAATGTAGGATCTTTCACATCCACCTGAGCTACCAACAACTCAAGCTTATTGGACCTCAGTTTACTGTCTCATTGAATGGACAGCATGTTTGAGTGCAGTACCCCTCCCTTTTGCTGCACTGCAGTAGCAGCAGTTGATTTACTTAGTGTGGGAATAGAAACCACAACCTTCTGCACCAAAGGCAAGTATGCTATCTGTTGCAAGAGATATTTGGGAGAAATTAGGAGAAAATGGCATTTGTGAGAACAAAGGTGACTGGCAGGAATTGGGTAAATAACAATGAGCAAAGTACTGATGCAATTTAAAAATTGGATGTTGTATGAAAGCATTAACCAGCATGTTAATTGAATTCTAGTGGTGATGCACGGATTCATGTTGCAAGCTTGAAGTGGGAAAGTATAATAAGGCTGCTTTAAATGTAGTTTTGGCTTAGTCATACTTTGAGAGGACACTTGGGAGTGAACAGTTTGTCATTTCCTTTACAAATTATCTAAAAGGTTTTGTAACTAGCAACTGGATGGCACAGTGGTGCAGGGGTTGCGTTGTCTCACAGCAAGATGATCTGTGGTTCGATTCTCAGCTGGGGTGCCTTCTGTGCAGAGTCTGCATGTCCTCCCTGCATTCGTATGGCTTTCCTCTGGGTGTTCCAGTTTCCTCCCACATTACAAAGACATGCATTTGGAGTGTTTCTCTCCAGGCCTCCACTGGAAATTGGCTTTGTCCCAAATCGGACTTTCCCAACAAACAAATGTTAAAAAAAAAAAAAAAAAAACTGTTCTAGCATTTCTTGTCTGTCTTTATTCCCCTTACATACCAACTCATTCTTCAGCTCAAAATGTAGGTATGGGATAAGTTCACCCTGCTTATCTGCATCTCCCTCTACTTTGGCTATATTTTCTCTGTCTCTCTAATATATTGTCTTCCCTCCCATTGGACTTTCTTAAAATTGTCATTGCTGGTCTGAGAATCTGTCAAGTCAGGAACACTTTCTTCACTACACTAACGTAAAGTGGAAGGTATTACATATCATCTAAAAAAAATTAGGTACACGTTTTTCTTCTTATGTTTTGTTAATTGGGCGAGGTTGGCTGGTACAAAATACTCTTCAGGCAATACAAGGGAAAATTATATAAAACAAAGGTGTAAGATAATCAAACTAAAAAGATAACATTCTAAAATAATTATACAAATTAGTTAGCTTCTACAAAAGAGGCGCAGCTCAGGGCAGTGATTTTTTTATTCTGCTTTTGATTTTGGCAGTTGTTTATTGCTTGAGTTAACTTATGTTACTGACAGGTTGGATTTGAACAAATTAGTCCTGTTTCTGAATAGCCCTCTGTTTTAACTTTACGGTGGGAAACCTAGATCTTTCTTCAGGTTTCTTTTGTTTTCTCACTGAGTTTATAACTTTAGGTTTTCCCTTCTGTCTCCACACAGGCACCTTTTACTACTGTAATGACTGGAATCTTTTGGCAGTAAGGGGTTTTCCCTGTCAGCGTCTGTAGTGACTGACTTCACTTTCTTAACATCTCGTGTTTTTTTTTTTTTTTTCCATAATAAATCTTTATTATTATATTATTTTCATACACAATTAAAAACAAGAACAAAATTAAAAAAAAAAAAAAAAAAACTACTAACTAATATCACTAAGCATCACACCAAACAAATACACAATATTTACAAGAATGCTTCCATGTGAAACATTAATAATAGAAGAAAAACAGAGTAATTAATAACATTTCAAGTAATAGACAGTTTGATTACAAAATTCTCTCCAAACATATAAATAATTAATACCTTCAAGTTAAAAGTATTATGCTAGTATATATTGGTGTTTTTTTTTTTTTTTTAACAGATTCTCTCGATCAGATTCTTTTGAGGTTTCGTTTACTAAACTATTTTTTTTCTGGTAATGCACAGACATCCTGTGCTTTCTGGTCAGACAGATGTTTTTTTTTCTGGATTTTCTGCATCTGTCTCTTTTTAATTCTCCACACCTTTCTTCCTTATTAGGTGTGTATGTTTTATTGTTGCATCCTGTTGCTTTTGCCCCCCCCCCCCCATTCTAATAAGGAATATAATCTAAACTGTGTTCTGAGTAGTGTGTCAGGCTGCTGCTGCCTTTCTCTATTCCTATTATGACCTTATTTAGAATTGTCCGTTCTTAGTTTGTGTGCCAGGATGTTGGTGCTGTTCCCCAGTTTTATTAGAAGAATATTTTAAATTTGCTCTTATAGCAGGGTCAGGCTGCAGCTGCTGCTACATCCCTCCCCCCATTGTACTTGAGATGTACATGAGTGACCAATGAGAAATGTAAGATTACAGGATGTGGTCCTGTACCCAACCGTGTTTGAATTTATGCATGCTTTATAAGGTACTCTTTTTGTCCATGAGTACATATTACTTCAACATTTCTGTTATAGGTTTTATGCTTGCAGACATGTGGTTCCTTTAACAGGTATGACGATGAACCCAGAATATAGTCATTGCTTTAGTTCCTTCTCATCCACCAATAAATGAAACAGACACAATAGGCTTACTATGCAGGTTGAGCAATCACTTTATTAGACTTCATTGGTGCAGATTTGTTTTCAACAGATTGCTTAGACATTGCATTTTTGAAAGGCATAACATTCACATTTTCAGTGCTAGCAGCTTTAATTATTAATGCTGTATTCAATAGAGATGAGTTTTAAATCATTATTAGCAGTGTGGCCCTTCTTTCCCCACTTAAAACATATCTAATTGGCTGACATTTTGGAATTGTGATAACTGAAAACTTACTTACAAGCTTACTTTGCTGAGTCCTAAACAAGGTTTCATCAGATAACTGTCTCTCACCTACCTAAACTAGCTTGTTAGTACTCTTAGGGTCACTCTTTAAAGTCGAGTTATGTAAATTAGCTGGGAGTGCATTCTTGAATTTGTCACCAGTTTTATAATTTTGCTTTTACTGCAGATTTTAGCCATACTTACATAGGTGAATCTGCTGTTCCATACTGATCAAATGATTTATTCCTCTTTGTAAGGACAGCATGCTATGATTGTGTTTCTCTGTGCCAGAGATTCAAATGACTTCTACCTTTTGGACAAAGTAAAAGTGGTATTTCACCCAAACAGCACATATTTTTCCCCTGATTATAACAATTTCTCCCAGTTCTTGGTTGGGGAAATGATTTTCAGATGCAGTATACTTGCATGCTGAGAAGCAGAAATGAAATATGATAATTTGATATGATGACCAGATTTTGCTCACCAGAGAAAACAGTGTGGTGTATAGGATACAGCTCACGTGTGTGCAGTTTATTTACAGTGAGAAAGCAAATGAAAGCAAACTGTATTTGGAAACAGAAAAAAAAACATTCATACAAGTTTCTGCCTGCAGCAAGTCCTCCAAATGGTGAGTTTTAAGGTTCTCCATTCCTCAACAAATTCCTTCTCTTTTTCAGTGGACAAGTGTCACCTCCAGTCAATACTGTTATGCTTCCAAAGGCAAATGTGTGTTCCAGGTGGTCCTTTTTCGATACTGTGAGGCAAACGTCTTTTCCAAGCATTTTTTTTTTTTTTTTTTTTCCAGATGATTGTTCCTCCTACACTGAGAATTGGATTTCTGTGGCTGGTAGGGCTACAGCTTTCTCTTTTAATTCCCCCAGCAGGTGGTTAAAATTAATCGTGCCTGTTTTGCGCTACCTTAAATGTTACACGTCCAAACAGCAAATCTCATCAGTCATCACAGTGCTGTATTTGGCAACATTTCACTGCAGCATATGTTGGTATGTAGATATATTTAAATTACATGTATCCCAAAGTTCTTAACTACACAGGTACATGAACATATATATGTGCACAATGGGTCATAATGTAGAGAATTTGAGAAAGACCAGTTCACTTAGTTAACAAACTTGAGTGCTGTTTATTGGCACGCGGAGGTATAGCTGTAATATAAATATGCTGTAGGAATACACAGAAAGATCACAATTACTCTGAAAGAGTTTAGCAGTTGCACTATTATTCTGACAGTTATCTTTGGAAAGAAAGGAATCATTTCATGCATTACCCTTTCTGAATATGATTTCTAGAAGCACTGTTAGTCACATAGCAGTAGTGCACTGAAAAATAGCATAAATGTTGCTCACAAGTGTTAAAAAGCAGCATTGAGTCCAAGCTTGCTTGATTAGCATTTTGCTATGATTTTTTTTAGATATGAACATGTTAACCACCTTATCTTATAGGTGTGTAGTAGCCTTATGGCCCTGGAGCCTTTACAAGCCTAGCCCATAGGATTACCCTGGCATCATGCCACCTGACCTTAGTTCCCAGTGCCTCTGTCGAGCAGAGCCACTGGAGTGATCCCCGGGGTGAATTTTTCTATTTCCCTTCTACTCAAGGTGTCTCTTGAAGAGGCCCAGTGAGGTGCTCTGTTATTTTCTTTGTATATATCAAGTACAAAGTAATGTCATCTGGAAGTGGGTCTAACTTTTCTTGATTACCACACCAGTGTTACCTGTGAATTTGTGAATCCCTTATTTTATTGGCTAATGACTCTAAATAAATATAAAGCAAAATAACAGGGGAAAGAGGACACCACTACCTGGTTTTGTGTTCAGACACAACTTGACAGAGAGGTCGTTTAACTTTTTAATTGTTGCATCCGGCCTTTTATATATCCTTCTTATTAACCCATCCCATCTGACCCTCCTAAATGCTTTCCCTGCATCAAGACTTACCAGCAATAGTGGTGTTTTCTTACACTCTTAATTCCTTCTGAATCATCATTGTTCAGTAGTTAATATCAAATGTTTCTTTTCCTTCTCATATTGATATATAGACATATATGTATATCTAATTTCTCATATATATATATACATATATATATATATATATATATATATATATATATATATATATATATATAGGTATATGTAAGTATGTATGGGTTTAATTTTTCTGAGTGAAATGCTCAAGTGTAGACAGAAACAGATTGGTTAATTGATGTATGAGATCAACATTCTCAGGGTCTGGGAATTTTTCCATTCCCTGGGGATTGTGCAATATTTGATGTAGTAATTATAATTAGCAGGGGCTGTGAGGGATGCATTGAGGGTTTTCTCCCCAGTAAAAAGACTTGCTGTTAAATTTGCATACACCAAGGTGAATCCTGTGCATGTGTAGTAGCCTGTCGACATTTTCCGTTCGAAGTAGATCATAGACACACACACACATTATATGTATATGTGTGTCTATATATATATCTATATATATATATATATATATATATATATATATATATATGTGTGTGTGTGTGTATATGTGTGTGTAATAGTGTGTGTGTGTGTATGTATATATATATATATATATATATATGTATATACATACACATGTGCGCACATATAATATGCACTCTCTGTCTCTCACACACACACGCACACACATCTTTGTTTTTTCCCTTCATAGATGACCATCATTTGTTATCAGCCCCTCTCCTTGTTCACTGTGTTTTACTGCATGTTTCTTAGCTTGCCCGGGGTTCAACGTGGCCCACATATGGGGTACTTGAGGAGATGAGAGATACTGGGGCAGCATCCTACTGCTACTGGTGAGTGTGTCTTCTAACTACCGCCCCTTTGCGGCAGCCTTGCTAGCTCTTCTATTGCTGCCCTCGTGATGTACATGCATGCTTCTCTGCATGCACATCCTGCAGATTAAGCAGCTTATCCCTTATGCAGGATGGACCTGACCGACCTCATACATTGCTTATTGAAGCAAGCCTAGGCTACCTTCTACCCGCAAAGGATACTAAAGTTGACTTTGGCCACTCATTCCCATACTCCTCCTCTAGGGCCTCAATCACTAGTTCTGCGAATTGAACACAGGTTGTCTGGGCTGCAGTAAAAAATGTATCTCTCTCTGCCTAGGAGACACTTATGTCTAGCCAATTCTGATAGCATTTTTGCTGTTGTCTTTCCCAATATAGACATAAACACTTTATAATCCTAGTTTAAAATCTAAATGGATCTATTTGAAGACCAGTTTAAAGGATCTTTATCATCTTTACGTAATATCACCACCACTGCTTTCTTCTAAGATACCCCCATCACACTTTTTAAGTAAGTAAATGTCACTTCCAGTCAATACTTCTACTACTTCCAAAGGCAAATGTTTATTCCAGGCAGTAATTTTTTTCTGTACTGAGAGGCAAATCACTCTTCCAAGCAGTTCTCTTTTTCCGCACAAGTGTTCATTCTACACAGAGAATCGAATTTCTCTGTCTAATTTATCCTTCCAGATCTTTGTCACTGTTTTCCCTTGTAAATTTGCACAGGAATGCCATCTGTCCTTGATTATAGATCACTCTTATTTCATCTCTTCCTTTCTAAGCTACTAATTATTGAGCCTAATCTCCCAGTAACTGACTTAATTAAGTCTTCCATAAGTAGTTCTATTTATGCCTTTTTATAATATTACCATTCCTTGTTTTATACAAATTTTCATAAATTTTTTGAGATATCTCTAATATCTGTATAGCAGTGTTGATTTTTTTCTTGACATAGGCTTTTTAACTTTAACTACAGATGTTTCTGTGTTCTATTGCTTAAGTTGTTGTGCTAAAAGGTTTTGCATTCTAGTCTACAGCAGCATTCTGTCCAAATATTCCCATGTTTTTTTTTCTTTAACACACTCTACAGTCATTTAACCTTTTACAGTGTCTCTAAATATTTCCTGTTTGTCAACCCCTCTAAGTAATTCATATCACTTCTTTCATGCATCTCTCTCTCTCTCTTATTTCTACCATGCTTTTAATATCTATTTTCATTTTTTGCCACTGACTATCCTTTTGAAGTAATTTCTTTCTTCACTAATAGTTTTTCAGTTATACCCTCTACTCATTCTTTCCTTTCCTTTTGACACGAAGTGCTTGAATCTGTCTTTTACGTCATTAACCTACATTCTTATCTTAATTTTTATTGTTGCATGATCAGGAAATCCTTTTCTCTTATTAAATAGAATGCCCCCTTTGGTATGTACACATTCAAGCATATTGCTTAACTAGAAAGGCCCCAAAGATTTATAACCAAGAAAGTTAAAGGCCTTAAATGTATCAAATAGTCCAGATTAGTGTGGCTGTCGTTATACTCAGTAGCCTACAGGTTGCTGTCAGGTGACCTGTGTCTTGCATTTTGAGCATTGAAAGTTGTAGTCCTGTTTGACCTCCTGTTTCTTTGCAAAACCAGTGGCTCCACAAACACCCACACACAGTACTCAAATGTACACCAACAAATGAGCAAGCCTTGCTTGAGAGGGATGTTCATAACTTATTCCATAAGCAAGGAATACATAGAGGTATCACTCATACCGCTCAACTTTACAGATTTTCGCAGAATGTCCAGATTTTTGCCTCATATTTTTGGTCCGTTTTTCATAAAATTGTCATTTTCTAACAAATCAATAGCAAATCATTACAGACTGAAGTCAGAAAGTAATGACAAATGTTTCAGTTTCAAACTTCATATCCTTCAGAAAATTCATGCTAATGCAAAAACTGTTATTCTGCCAACTTTCAAAGTTTGTAAGAGCAATATTTAAAAATTGTCCCTATTTTGGGCCTTTGTCCCACTCTTATTTCTGTCTTTATCCAGAATTCCTGCTCTAAGAGGTTGAGAGGTACAGTGGATATAAAATGTGTACACACCCCTGTTAAAATGCCAGGTTTTTGCGCTATAAAAAAATGAGACCACAATAAATCATTTCAAAACTTTTCCCACCTTTAATGGGATCTATATCTTGTAGAATTCAACTGAAAAACAAATCTGTTAGGGGAAAAATATAAACATAAAAAAAGTACAGTAAGTTGGTTGCATAAGTGTGCACACCCTTAAACTATTACTTTGGTAAAGCACCGTTTGATTTAATACAGCATTCAGCACGGCACATCTTGACTTGGCAATATTTGCCCACTCTTCTTTGCAGAGCCCTCCAAATCTGTCAGATTGCAAGGGTATCTCTAGTGCACAGCCCTTCTTCAGGTCACCCCACAGATTTTCTACTGGATTTAGGTCTGGGCTCTGGCTGGCCATTCCAAAACTTTAATTTTCTTCTAGTAAAGCCATTCTTTTGTTGACTTGGATGTATGCTTGGGATCATTGTCAGGTTGAAAGGTGAAATTCCTCTTCATCTTCAGCTTTTTAGCAGATGCCTGAAGGTTTTGGGCCAAAAGTGACTGGTATTTGGAACTGTTCATAATTCCCTCCACTTTGAAAGGCATCCCCAAAGCACGATACTACCACCGCTGTGCTAGACTGTGGGGATGGTGTTCTTTGGTGGTGCAAAGTGTTGTTTTGCGCCAAACGCACCTTTTGGAATTGTGGCTAAAAAATTCAGCCTTCGTCTCATCAGACCATAACACATTTTCCCACCTGCTTTTGGGAGACTTGATGTATTGTTTTGAAAAATTTAGCTGGACCTGGATGTTTTTCTGTGTAAGAAAAGGCTTCCATCTTGCAACCCTACCCCATAGGCCAGACATATGGTGCATATGGGGAATACGAGAGACTGTTGTCACATGTAGTACACATCCAGTACTTGCCAGAAATTCCTGCAGTTCCTTCTGTGTTGCTGTAGGTCTCTTGGCAGACACCCTGACCAGTATTCATCTGGTCTTTCCATCACTTTTGGAGGGATGTCCAGTTCTTTGCAACATCACTGTTGTCCCATATTTTCTCCAATTTTTGATGACTGTCTTTACTGTGTTCTATGGTATATCCAGAGCTCTGGAAATGTTTTATACCCTTCTAACTGATACCTTTCAACAATGAGATACCTTTGAAGCTTTGTAAACTGTCTGCAAACCATGGCTTTTGCTGTAGCAGGAAACTGAGTAAATGTCAGGAAAATCCTACTAGGACAGCTGAACTTTATTTGGGGTTAATCTGAGTCTCTTTAATTGATGGCAGGTGTGTACCCAAGAAGACTGAATGCTGTAATTAAATCAAAAGGTGCTTCAGCAAAGTATTAGTTTGAGTGTGCACACTTATGCAACCAGCTTATTGTACGTTTTTTATTTTTTGTATTTTTTCCCTAACAGATTTGTTTGTCTTTCAATTGAATTGTGCAGGTTATAGGTCACATTAAAGGTGGGAAAAGTTTTGAAATTATTTATTGTGGTCTCATTTTTTATATCGCAACAACCTGGCATTTTAACAGGGGGGTGTACACTTTTTATATCCACTGTGTGTTATCACTGCTTTTCTTACAAAGTACTGCTGGAGCTACCGTTAAGGCAAGTATTGATGGCTGTATAGGTAGACACATATTTTACACCAGGGTTATCATGTATGTCCTTTCTCAATTTGGAATGTAAGTAATATTAAGTGCTCCAAAATGGTTACGTTTGTCATCTTTAAGGTGTATGTAGTTAGGCTGTCTTATGGCTTCCATAATAGCTTTTCTTATATGGTGCTATGATATAATTATTGGATGTGTCTTAAGGCTTACAATGAGATACATTCTGCTGTGATGTATAATTTCTATACATTTTAGCTCAGATATGTAATTTCTTAGTTCTAGGTACTGCATTCATGTCTTCCTCCCAAATATTCTCATATTTGTCTTTTGAAAGCTGTGCTCTGTAGTTATATTTTCCTTTTTTGTCCCTATGATGCATCCTCATTATTGCAAACCATTTTTGGTTCACACCTATGAATAATATTACCTACTGAAATACTATTTCAACCAAACTTTTACAGCACTCCATAACAGTAGTTTTAGGTGGAAAAACTAAGTTGCAGTATAATTGCCATACAATGCCAATAACCCCTTATTACCACAAATTTACCAGTGTTATGTTTTTTTTTCCTCTTCTGTCACTGTTGGGATCCATCTGATAAGTCAGTGGTATATACATCATGGTTAACATGTATGGTGTTCCAGTGAAAGTCAACCCTGACATCCTTTCTTTTTTCAATTTCACATTTGTATTACATCTGCTGTTAAGCACGGAGCATTGAATTATATTTGGTCATTGGTTTAATATAGGCCATGAATAATTTAGATAGGAAGATAGCATCTCTTGATGATTTGTTTTTATTCATTTCAAACGAATCCAATCACTCTGTTACCCTTACATTTAGTTAATTAATGTCTTATTACAAAAAAATGAATTATTACATCCAGTAATTCTTAGATGTGTGTAGCTGTCTATTATATTAGAAATTATAACTCCTGGGCATGTTAAGATTCTTTGGTTTACGAAAATGTACGATTATATATTTATCATTATCAATATTCACATGCTCTGTCATCCAGCTATATACCTTTTCCATTTATGTATTAAACTCCTCCTGACAGGTCACAGATGCCTGTGTATTTAGCTATCCAATATCTGTCCAATTGGACTGTGGCTCTTGAAAGTGAGAGAAAGCTAGATTAAATAATGTAGGACATAAAACAGATCCCTGTTTAATCCTCACTGACACACCCACTCTTTCTGTGAAAACATTTATTTAGTTAGCCAGTTTTGGACACATCTAACAATATATTTCAGTTGATAAACTCAGTATTTAATCAGTAATCATAGAGTGTAGAAGACTAACAAACTTCTTATACAAATCCAAAATAAATCACCATAACTCCAGTTCTCGAATCCTTTGCTCTATTGATGGTCTTGTAAAAGTCCGCCAAGTTTGTAAGTATTGAGCTTTTCTTTACAAATCCATTTTGGGAAATATCAAGTATAGTTGTGCAGCTTTACCATTGGTAGTAATATTAACTGATAGTAATTGGCCTATATTTTATTGCATCAGTCACCCCACCCTTGTATATCTACACTGCATTCGTCAGTTTCCAACTTTTAGGGACCACCCCAGAAAATGGCAGCAAATTAAATAATGTGACAAATTTTGTAAATTGTATCCTCAAGTTAGAGATGTCCAAAAGCAAGCTGAAATATTTGGTCCTGGGCTCGAATAGTCCTTTCTGTTAGGGCATTATTTACCAAGTCTGATGTATGTAATGGACTACATGCAGTATCATGTATTTCAACTGTTAATTCCAAACCATAATGTTCTATTTGATTGTTCTTGCTAGTAAATTAAGAATTAAATATATTTGTTAAGTTTGTGCCTTGTTGTAGTGTCCTATCCTTATGAGAAACATGCCCAAGATTACCTGTAGGAGTTTTGTTCTTTGTTTATATATCAACATTTTTTTGGACTCTTCTAAGTTGTGACAGTAACTGGGTTTTTTTTCAAGGATTCCTACATACAGTGTAATAGACTTTCTTAGTGGTACTTTTTTTTTTTTTTTTTTTTTTTTTATTATTTCTCATAAATTTAGAATGACTGGGTTACCACCAAAAGGGAGAAAAAAAACCCTCCTTTTTTCTTCACATGCAACTTCCTACATTTATTAACATTATCACAAGTATCTTCAAATAATATCCATGCTTAAGTGACAGTGGTGTGATTAGATCTAGTCATGTCATCCAGAGAATTAATCTTAGCTGCAACTTCTTCAGTGTAAAATTTAGACTTTTCATAAATATACTAAGCATATTGAAACAAAGGCATGTTAATCAAAATGCAAAAATTAAAAGTCAAATGATCTGAGTTTTCTGATCTGAGTTTTCTAACAGATTTAATTACTTACCTTTAAAGATATAAAGATTAACACCCAAATCTACTCTGAACAGGTGGTCAGTAACACCACATACACAAATGCCATAGATGTAGCCAACCTGCTGGCAGACAGGTTCATTGAAAACTTCACACCCCCTTCCCCCCCCATCAGTAAACCAGGACATCCCCAGCACCTGCCCCCCTCCCTTCATCACCAGGGAGCAGGTCCTTAATGCCCTCTCGAAGGCAAAACATAGAGTCTCCATGAGACATGGAAAAATCCTTGATTGTATCCTACATGAACTCGGGCATGAGCTCTCAGCTCCATTAGACTCCCTATTCAGCCAAAGCCTGAGCACCGGCTTCATCCTAGCTGAATGGAGGACAGCCACTATCATCCCTCTGTACAGAGGTGGAGCATACACTGACCCAGGCAGTTATATGCCCATCAGCCTAACTAGCCTGATCTGCAAGGCCATGGAACGCGTTATCATGGACCCTATAAACAAGGACATTGGCAAACTCCAAACGCTTGACCCCACACAATTTGGTTTTGTCAAAGGGAGAGCATGCCTATTAAACTTGATGGACTTCTTTGAAAGAGTCACTAAAGCCATGGACGAGGGGAAGATGGTGCACACCGCCTACCTTGACCTAGCCAAAGCCTTTGACACTATTCCCCACTTGGGCATAATAGATAAACTTTCCCAGCTAGGCATCAACCTGTATGTTACCAGATGGGTAGCTAACTAGCTCACTGATAGAATCTACTCAGTCAAAGTAGGGGAAGCCACCTCTAGTAGTAGACCCGTAATAAGCGGTGTACCCCAAGGATCAGTCTTGGGCCCTCTACTGTTTGGGATATACTTTTCTGAGGTGCAGGCCAAAACCATTGATCTGTGGCTGACCAAGTTTGCAGATGACTGCAAGCTGAGTGCCGTCTTAAATGACCCTAGTGATGTGAACATCCTCCAAGAGGGCCTTACCCAAACTAATGACTGGTGCCAGAAGCATGGCCTCAAAGTGAATGCCAAGAAATGCATCATTATTCCCTTTGGGGAAAATGGCATCCTCAGTAATTATCACATTAATAACAATGTACTAAGCATGCAGTCAAGTCATGAGGGACTTGGGCACCCAGGTTGATAGCAACCTCACTTTTGTCCACCACATTGCCTCCATTGTACGGACGGCTTTCTATATGGCCCTCATAAATAAGGGTATTTCTTCCAGGAACAAGGAGGTCATAACATCCCTGTATTCCTCCCTTATCAGACACATTATCAAGTACAGTGCCCCTTTTGGCATGTACCTTGGCAAGCGCATGCAACAGTTGGAGAAACCAAAGAGTTTCCTGACCAGGAAAATCCAGGGTCTCAAACACCTATCTTATACAGATAGGCTAAAAGCCCAGTTCCTATACTCAGTTTCATACAGACTGCTCAGAGGTGACCTGTGTCTGGAATACAATGCCAGCTCAGACCCAGCCTTGATGGAGTTGCTGCATAGCCATATGACAAACTCCATGCAAGGCCTTTACCTGGTCTGTGACATTAATAGAACTTGTTGGCGGGATAGATTTGTGTCCCAAAGACTCCCCCATCTGTGGAATAGACTCCCTCTCCATGTCAAGCAGAGTACCTCTCCAGCCCTCTTTAACAGGAAACTGGATGGGAAACAGAAAATACACCCCTGGGATCCCACCTGTGTCCCTGCTGTACAGGGAAAACAAGTGCTGACTTTGAAGGAACATGGGCGAAATTCTTGGACAGGCTTATAAAGGCCTCCGGGCCAATAGCCTAGTATCATCCTATGAACCTATAACCTTCTGTAGAACTTTTAACTAACAGAAGAGGAATATTTCAAGAATGCTTGAAAGATGTTAAACAGCATCAATAAATCTGGTATGATAATGTCCGTATTTTGGAACAGCAAGACTAATGCCAGCAGGCATTAGGACAGCTCAGTGCAGAAAACTTTCCCAGACTACTTCTGTTTCATCCTCTGCCATATAATGCACTCTGGTTCATAGGTTGGTACTAGGCTATCGGCCCTAGGGCTTGTACAAGCCTAGCCATAACAATTCCCTGGATATTTCTTCCCACAATATTTACTTCCCTGGACCCCTGTCTAGCAGGGCGACTGACATGATCCCTGGGGTGAATTTCCTATCTCCCATCCAATCATCAAGGTTCCTTTTGAAGAGGGCCAAGGAGGCGTGCTGCTTGACATGTATGGGCAGTCTATTCCAGAGTATGGGGAGTCTCTGGGTCAGGAACCTATCCCTCCAGCATGTTTTGTTCATTGTGATGACAAGGTTTAGATCCATGGAGCGTGTAGCTCTGAGGGATTGTGATTTCTTTAAGTGGAGCATGTCCAGCAGCTCAGGGTTTGACATAGCCTTGTATGTTAAGCAGAGATCGCCTCTGAGTAGACGATATGCCACAGAGTATAGGGGGAGGTTTTTAGACAGTCAGCATATGGCATCTGCTATGGTATGTGATTCTGTTAGTGAGGTATTTCTGCGGTCTTTCCAGGTGTTGCAGATGTCTTGTGAGGTGCATACCAAATGGGGCATTATACTCTATAATGAGTCTAATGAGGGCTGAGTACAGTGGGACAGTGACCTCCTTTTTTCTGGATGAAAAGCCCTTAATAATGAGGTGTGCCACATAGAAGGATTTCCTGACTGTTATGACAATGTGGTTATCGTAGGTGAGACCAGTGTCCACCTGTGTCCCTAAGTCTGTCATCACACTTTTGATGTTTAATGTACTGCCACCTATGTGGTAATTCATGGGTCCCTTTTTTTTTCCAAAGGGGATAACTATACATTTCTTGGCACTAAGCTTGAGCCCATGGCTCTGGCACCAGGCATCTGTTTCTGTAAGGCCCTTTTGTAGAATATCCACATCATTTGGGGATTCAATAATGGCTCCCAGTTTGCAGTCATCTGTGAACTTTGTTAGCCAAAGTCGCTTAGTGTTGGCTTGTACTTCAGAGAAGTAGATGCCAAACAAGAGTGGTCCCAGGACTGAACCCTGAGGTACTCCACTTATCACTTGTCTGGAGCTGGATTTGGAGTCCGCTACTTTTACAGGCTGGGTTCTGTCAGTAAGCCAGTTGGCAACCCATCGAGTGACGTAAGGATTTATGCCCAGCTTAGTAAGTTTATCTATGATTCCAGAGTGGGGGGTGGTGTTGAAGGCCTTGGCGAGGTCCAGATAGGCTGTGTGGACCGCCTTACCCTCGTCCACAGCTCTGGAGACTGATTCGAAGAAGTCAGTCAGGGTCAGGAGACAAGATCGGCCCTTCACGAACCTAAACTGGGTGGGATCCAGTGTTTGAAGGTTGCCAATGTCTTTGTTTATAAGTTCCATGATAATGCATTCCATGCCCTTGCAGATCAGGCTGGTCAGACTGATGGGACGTTAGTTCCCGGGATCCAAGGTGGATCCTCACTTGTGGAGTGGGATAACTGTAGCTGTGCGCCACTCTGTGGGCACGAAGCCTGAGGTGAGGCTATGATTAAACATGACACTTAGGTGAGGTGCCAGTTCATTTTGTAGTTCATGTAGTACACAGCTGGGATGTCATCTGGTCCCATGGATGCTGTATTCTTAGCTTTGGAGAGTGTGGTTTCTACCTGTGTAGCCATGATGACTGGAATTTGGCAATCTTTTGGTATTGAGATGGGCCCTTTTAGGGGGTGAGAGGGGGGTGAAATTGGCACTAAATCTATCTGCCAGGATATTGGCAATATCCTTGGGATCAGTATATTTAATGCCATTCTGTTGTAGCTCAGAGCAGATCTGAGCATTGCCATTTAGATTCTTGACATAACTATAGAATGCCTTGTGGTTGTCTTTGGAATCTTTGACAATTTTATTTTCGTAACTAGCTTTTGAAGGTTTTATGGGGGATCTCAGCTTCTTACTGAGGCTGGTGAGGGAGTTTTTTGCATCCTGGGATTTTCCTCTTTTCTGCAACAGTTTCTTCTTTCTGTTGTATAGTTTGTTTATAGCAGGGGACCACCAGATTGGCTTCCTTTTTTTCGAGGAGAGCATCTTGGTTCTATTCGGGATGGCATGATTCATGCACGAGTGGATGTGCTCGTACAGTGTCTTAGTGTAGGATTCAGCAGTCGAACTTTCAGATCCCGTCTGCATGGGTGTCATGATGTTTGTCACTTCTGACTTCAGTAGCGTGAAGTTGGCTGTGGACAAGTTTTTAAGGAGGTTTCCTTACTGGGGGGTGGGGGTGGGATGTGGATGTCAAGGGTTATTTGCTTATGGTCAGACCTGACCAATGAGGGGGTGACCACTGGTGTGGAGCATCTATCTCCCATGTTGATAATGACTAGGTCTAGGATATTGGAGCCCCTGGTGGGACAATGGATTAGTTGATCCAGGGCATTGGAATGTATGAATTCCAAGAACCATTGGGAAAAGGTGTTGGTACCAGAGTAGTTTTCCCAGTTAATTGCAGGGTAGTTGACATCACCCAGTATTAGGGTGTTTGGTTGTATCTTAATATTTTCCAGTATGTTTAGAAAGGTGTAGTGAGAATCTTGGGGCATGGTGGGGGGGATCTGTAGCAAGCTACAAATTGGATTGCAGTCTTACCTAGTGTTAGTTGCACCTGGAGAATTTCAGATGCATTGTGTTGGGCAGCTATCCTGGAGGTGTGAATATCCTTGGTGAATATGGACACTCCTCCACCTTTAGTGTTTCGGTCTTGGTTTTGTGGCCGAAAAATGTGTTGAGTTGTAGCCTGGTATTGCAGGGGTGCTCTCTGGAGTCTTGAACCAGGTCTCAGTTACTGCACAGATATCGATGTTCTCCATTTTTAGGAGTGCCTCAAGAGAGTGCATTTTGAGGCTTAGACTTCTAGCATTGAGTAGCATTACCTATTTAGATCTCAATTGCCATGCAGCATCAGCACAAACAGCAACTGGCTTCAGGTTGTATTTTCAAAGTTTGTGTAAAAAGTTTTCTACAAACCATAAATAATAAGCTTGTTTCTTGTTTAGAGTTTTCACAATCCTCCATTCAGTTTTCCCAGCATGTTTTTATGTTTGTTCCTGAGGATCTTCTCTTTAGCATTTTGCCGATCTTGTCAGTTATTTGCAACTTCTTTTAGGTGTTAATCCTTTGCTTCTAAAGTATTCTGCTTGCTATTTTTTCTCCTGTTAAGTCTTTATTTATTTTTTACAGTTTTCATTCAGTAGTTGATTGTCTTTGTTGCTTTGATGAAGTGATTAAAAAAAAAATATGTTGCTGTTGTTTTTAATTACTGCTTCTCCTTGCAGGGTATCCGGGTACTTTTCCTTTTTTTTTATTAACAGCAACAGTATAAGTGTAAGAAAAAAATCCTGCTTCAACAGAGGTACCACTTCTATTCAGTTTGTCTTGGGGGAAGAACATAATATATATGTGCTTCATTGACCAAGGCTGTCACTCTCAGAAATAGGAATAAAAACCGAGGCTTTGCATATTTGAAAAATTCCCTCCTGTTGAGCCTTCTTAGATCCCTCCTTCAGAGCTGAATCCACGAGTATCTATTCCATTTTTGGAATCTTCCACACCTCTAAAAAGACCAGATACCATAAGATGAATAAGGCAGACAGGCTGCCTAAGGCTTCCTCTCAGTGTCAAAAACATTTGGTAAAAGTGACGATGTCAAGTAGAAAACTATATTGCAGGTTGTAGAATCCAAATCTCCAGTTTTTATCCATATCTCAGAGTTTAGCTTTCTTACTATTTTGTTGGTCAAATTATAATCCCTTAACCAGCTGTCAAAAGATTGTCTTCCATACCATACCACATTTTCAGAGTTTTATGGTCAGAGTGCATAAGAGGTTGTCTGCTACCACTTCCCCATCTGTTTTTGTGGTGGAATGGTGCTGTTCTGTCATGTTTTCCCTAAGGTGAGGTTCTCCACTATTTGTTTTGATGCCTAGCTCAAGGGTGCTAACGACCCCTTGTGCACTGATATCAGTACTGATGGCCTTTTCAATGCAGTGACCTTTGAGGCTAATGTCATTGCTGTATACCATGATGTTGACAGCTTTGACATTGAATGTGCAGTTAGTGTCAATCGCTTCAGTAACTTCACAGTCAGCCCCGGTGGACTTTCAACCCAGAGGCTTGGAGTCAGAGCACTGGAGTCGCATGATGCCAGTGTACCCAGAGTCTGCTGGCAATTGTCCACCTAAGCGTCACATATGCAAGTTACCTTGCAGTGAATCCCCCTATGTCCCTGTCTGCCCTGATGTCAGTACCTTCACAACTGAGAGAAGCCATTTCTTCCCTGGTCATCCTTTGCATCAGACAGCAAGACGTAGGAGACAAAGGCTCCTTGCAATGTTCCTTTGCAGTATTGTCTACAAAACCTTCTTCAGACTTGGTCTCTCTGTATTCCTTTAGATTCTGGAGTAATCCATGTAAAAGAGTAAGCACATTGATTGTCATCTGAAATCTCTCACACAAGATGTTGATAATTACGAGAAAGCTGCTTTTCCACCATCCCCTTGCTTACCCCAAACTTGGCTGGTCTAGGAGATGATGTGACAAAGTTGGGTGATTGCTCTAAAATCTTGTACCCTCTGCTCAAAAAATTATGAAGAAAGTGTTTCATTCCACTTTACCATTCTTGCGGGTAGTTCTCTGTTGGACATGTTTAAAGTGGCCACCAGTACTGCACGGGAAATCCCTGTACAGTAATTATCTGTAAAGGAAACTTGACAAGATTCTCCAGCCATCTAAAGACTGGAGTTTTTGATAAGAGGTGTCCAAGCCAAGATACTTTGTTAAAGCAGTTGCCCTTACAAAGGCACTCTGGGCTTTAGAGACTCACTGCTTAACCCCCTAATAAGGAATCTGTGTCTGTGGACTGCTTAGAGACGCATTTATGTATGTTCCCACTTTTTTTAATTGAGGGCCATTAACTCTAATGCCTGAAAGTGAGATCTCTTGGATGAAGTAAAATGTTTGCTGGCATAGTTACCAGATAGCTAGAACTCGCAAATTGCTAGCTCATTTGGCCTCTGTTTTTTCAGTATATTGAATGTGACAATGACAGTAGCCTACAGTTCTACTGAAAGTTTTGACCAGACCTTTGGGTTAGGCACTGCATTGCACTGGCATACCTTGTTCAGCCTCACTGATTTCATTGACGATAACAAAGGTGACTTTTGTGAATTCCCTCTCACACCATGTCTGCCTTTTTGACTATAAAGGAAATACACACTTACAGACAATGGAAAAAGAGTGCGTACAGTCTCAGCTTTTGGCATAATATTTTATATAAGCCATTATTTTTAAAGTACATACATAATATATTGTGTTCATAAAAATAACCAGTGTCATACAACACCTTAAAAGTGTGGAGGCAGGGATGTCTGGAAGGAATAACCAGCTGATTTCAAATATGAATTTACATGATGCATATTGATAATATTTACAGGTCCCAATAACAAGTTAAGTAAACTCACACTGATATCCATCCAGGCCCAGTATCTATAATTGGCATCACAAATACTGAAGAATAGCCACAACCCCCATCACCCCATTTTGAATTTAGCTAATTTTCTCCACTCTGTAGACTTGGACTAATTTTAATCTACTTCATGTCAGTGTATCTGACTCGTCTGTGAGGTAGGAAAATAGTAGAGGATGCCTTTCTGTACTAGTTTAATTACATTCTTTCATACGGCCACCTTCATGGAAGCATTGATGCCTTCCATTATTTGGTTATGCAGTTGTCCATGAGCACCAGCAGCATGGCAGTCATTAAGTACTGGTAATGAAGGGTGTCCCTAGGAATGGGGGCATTATACAGTCTCATTAGAGCAACAGATGCAGTCACATCTTCCCAAATGAGCCGTCAGACTTCTTATGCAGTATCCTGAAGGCAGCCAGAGATGGACAGGTCATGAGGGTAGGGACTGTGGTCTTGATAATAACAGGAGTTGGGAGACTTTTACAAGCATTCAGTTTAAACTGGCACGTTTTCATATAAAAAGAGTCTGAGTATTGTAAGCAACCAGCCAAAATATAGCAGTTTTAAAGGTACATATTTGTGACATAATTAAACATTTTCCTCATTCATAAATTATTAACAGTTCTTGAACTTATGTTTTTAGTACAGAAACCTTCTGGCACTCAAGCTATAACAAGGTATGTTGGTACCCTGGCAGTTCTGTTTGGTACTCTGTACTCCCTGTTTAAAGTTGATGCCTGAAAACAAGGTCCCTCAGAGATGAGGACAAAGAAAAAAATAGTCTTCAGGCTAAGCAGGAACTGATGCTTTATGCACACATTTGTTTAGCTGCCGTAATAGTTGCTTGATACAGTTCACTGATTTCCATTTTCAATCCAAATGAGCTGTAATGTGTCTGTTTAGTAGCTTTTCACTAAACCGTAGCAAAAAGCAGTAATAATTATTTTGTACATATCCTAATGCATAAACACTGATGATCATTTAAGCACCCATGATCACATTTTCTGTTGCTTAAATGATTGCTAATGCTGCTTGCAGGAAAAAATTGGCACCTCTTCTAGAATGCTGACTGCACCATAGCAACTGGCTTTAATGGCCACCCTGCCACTGGGCAAATGTATATTGGATGAGGATGCAGTTTGTTTGGTACACTTCCCAGTGTTGCTTCTCATCCATTGCTGCTGTCATTAAGAAATGCTGACAGAGTGGTTTCTACAAGTTTGCCAGCATTCATTTGATTTACTTTTGGGCTTTTCAATGTCCTCTTTGATTGTGTGACCATGAAGTTGACATATTGTCGTATGGCAATTAGACCTACAAGGTGGCTTGTCTCTCCAGAAAACATTTGTACTGTGTTGTGAATTTGTTCAACGTTTTGTTTTGTCCATTTGAAGCTTTGACAACTCGTAGTGCGGCCAAATGAACGTCATCTTTCAACTTGAAATGTTCTGTGTGTTAGAAGTGTGGTACTAAAAACATTAATAACAGATGGTCTTGTAACTGCTCCTAAGAGACATTTACACCACTCTTTATTCATTCACTGTTTGTTAACCAGGTAAATGGGATGGTCTGCTTACCACAACCCTGTCTCATTGAACAGAGCACGAAATAAGAGGGAGAAAACATTGGCAGGTTGAATAGACATTATACACTGAACAGATCAGCTTAAAATTGCATACAACATTAATGTTGTGTGTCAATCTGTCTGAAGAGCTTTTGAAACAAAGCATTAATCAGTCAACAGTGAGCAGTCAGTAGGAAAAGAAAATTATATACAGCATTTACATATCGATTTTGATATTCAGATATTCATTGCAGCAGCGTTGTCGTGGTAGTTTAACCATTATCCATAGAACACTTGCACAAGGTTTCATTTTTAAAATGTTTTTTTTTTTTCAGTGGTACATTGAATTGTTTCAAACTAGATGAGTCTTTACGTTCTTTAGGTAGATGGCTTCAGCTTTTGCTGGTCCTAAACATGAAAAGCATTTTCTCCCGGTTTTAGTTTAGTGCTTCTTTCCTGTTTTCTCAAAAAGAGTGCATCTGTTGGCTCATTAATTTTATCTTTCCCCAGTCCATTTTGCACTCCTGGTCTTAACTGCTTGCAAGATTTCCAGCTCAGTCTTCTGTTGACAGACGTACATAGGATTACATATAATTCAGAATTTTGTAGATGTTCATCGTGCATACAGCTGCAGTAATCACAGATGGGTTTTCTGCCGTCAGGCGGGTCCCCGGTCGGCCGAATTCCAAAGTCTAGGTCCGGCGTCGGTTGTTGTTGCTTTCTTTCCTGACGTCAGAGAGGCAGGGGTATATAAGATACAGCCGATGCCATTTTCTCCAGTCTTTTTTGCCGCGTGGTGCCCGAAGCAGAAGCAGTTCGCAAGTGCCGGTCGGCCAGCTCCTGAATTTACGAAAAATTGGAAACCGAAGTCTTCTTTCAAGCTAAGTACCCCATTGGGGAAACTTTTCTTGCCTCAGACCGATGTCAGAAAAAGTTAACAATTGTATTTCTTGTGGGAAGCAAATACCGCATAAGGATTTCCATTCCCTTTGCATACCTTGTTTAGGCCCAGACCACGACGTCTCGGGCGGTCGCTTTTGCGCTACTTTCAATAAACGCACTATTAAGCGTCGGGCGGAGTTCGACCAACACTTTTTTGGTAAAGCCTTTGATTATAAAATGTCGTCGGAGACTCCAACTACCGTTTTGTCCAAAAAACACAAGGACCGACACGCGAGGCCCGCGATCCCCACTGACACCATGCCAAAACCAGCTACACGTGGTCCGGTTCTCAGAGAGATGCCTATGCAGTCCCTGACTACGGACGACACTTCTTTGGTGGTGTCTTCTGTAAACGAGACCGCTGGTACCTTGGCCCATACCCAGACTACAACCACCGAAGCCACTGTGAGCGTTGAGCCTCCTAATGTGGACAGGTCCACTTCCACCCTTGGTGTCTTTAGACCCTCATCTTCCTTTTCCATTAAGGCCTTTACTAAGGCCAAATCAGCCAGGCATCCCCAGAGGCCTGTTGCACAGGGCCCATCTCCAGGCCCCATGCCTAAAAAACAGATGCTTAAAATGGCTGAGGATTTAATTACTCTTATCAGGGGTTCCCAACCCTTTCCAGACAAGAGACCCAGAGTGGAGGAAGATTCTCCCTCTTCTGATCAGGGCTCCATTTTTTCAGAACATTCTGATATAGGGGAACACTCTTACTCCCCTTTTGAAGATTCTGATGCAGAGCAGTCCATTCCTTCTGTATCTCCTCCTGAGGATTTTTCTTTTGGGGAAACCTTGCACACCTTGAGGGAACACTTCCATTGGGAAGGCCAAGACTTTTCTGATTCCAAGAAAAGACTTAGGGAATTTCCTTTGTTACCTCAACACAGACCTCTGGCGATACCTCCTGTCTTGGACATACTTGATGATGTTTATTCGGAGGCTTGCCTTAATCTGGATTCCGTACCTCCTGCCCCAGTCAAGCCTGATAGGTACTACAGAGTTCCTAACTCTCACCAATTTCTTTACAAAAGCCATAATGCTGACCCTGAAACCATTTCTCAAGGCCCCAAGGGAATGAAGGCCTCTACTGCTAAGAATCCACTACCTTCCGAAAGAGAGTCAAGATCCTTAGAAAGGTGGGGAAAAAAGGTATATACCTCGGCCACCCTAGCCATGAGGGCCTTAAATTGTCCATTTCATATGCTTAAATATCAGCAGTTTCTGTTATCACAATTAAGAAATAAAATGTCTCAACCTGAACAACCAGATTTGAAGGAGTTGCAGGATATGATGCATAGTGCAGAACAAGTGGGTAAACACACCTTACAATGTGGCTATGATGCCCTAGAGGCCTCAAGTAGAGCTGCTGTTACAGGATCAGTCATTCGTAGGCATGCCTGGCTTAGGGAACAAAACTTGCCTGATCATGTGAAAGCTAAACTACTAGATGCTCCTTTACAAAGGGATGTGCTATTTGGTACTAATGCTGAGGAGATACTACGGAAAATGGAAGAAAAAGCCAAATCTATGCAAACTGTCAAAGCTTTTCTACAGGTTCAACCACCATGTTTTAGCAGAAATTGGCCTTCTAAAAATTGGTCCTTTCCAGCCACGGACAAGCCCCAAAGAGGTAGATACAGGCGCACAAGGGGCTGAGGACAATCACAAGGATCATATAGAGGCAGGCAATGGCAAACTTCAGCACCAAGAGGTGGCAAAGACAGTGCACAACAATACAGGAAACAAACCCAATGACTCCCTCCTTTCAATGCCAAGCAAGTCTCAGCTGGCAGCACCCTTGGGAGGAAAGCTGGCATTATTTACAAGAAATTGGCATATTGTCACAACAGACAAATGGATCCTGGACATTATAAACAGAGGCTACAGATTTCATTTTCACACTCTTCCAAAAATGAGAGGCATGCCAAACCTGCCACACAATCAAAGGGCAGAGGCACAACTACAAATTTCAAAGCTCATAGACATGAAAGCTATTCAAGAGGTACCTACTCACGAACAAGGTCAAGGTTTTTATTCCAGGCTATTTCTGGTACCAAGGAAAGGAACCGACTGGAGACCCATTTTGGACTTATCCATTCTAAACACATTCTTACTCGTACCAAAATTCAAGATGCTCACATTACAGCAGCTTCTTCCCATGCTGGGCAAGGAGTTTTGGCTGGTAACATTGGACCTCAAGGAGGCATACCTGCATGTCCCAGTCAGACAAAACTGCAGAAGATACCTCAGATTTCTTGCAGGTTCAATCCACTATCAATTCTCTGCATTGCCCTTTGGCTTATCTACTGCGCCCAGAGTATTCACGAAATGCCTGGCATCAGTAATTGCCTACTGCAGACTTCAAGGGATACAAATTTACCCTTATTTGGACGACTGCCTGATCCAAGCAGACAGCAAGCACATACTTCTGGAACATCTCGCTTATGTAACACGTTACTGAATTCTCTGGGATACACAATCAACAAAGAGAAATCCAGGCTAACACCATCTCAGAAAATAACTTTCCTGGGTGCCAACTTGGACACAAACACCCAGATGGCCTATCTTACGTCAGAAAAACAGGGGCAACTAACTCAGTACTTCAAAATACTAGCAAATTGTACCAGGCTTACTAAAATCCTGCAGGCTCTGGGCTTCATGGCATCTTGCATTCTTCTAATCCCATGTGCAAAGTTGCATATGAGGAAACTTCAGTGGTACCTAAAAAACCTATGGTCTCAACACAGCCACAGTTTGGAAACAATAATACCAATAATTCCATGTTTGCAAAAAGAATTTTTATGGTGGGCCCAAGCATGTCAAACAAACACAGGTCTCCCATTCTGCAAGCCTCAAGCAAATTAAGTCATCACAAGAGACACCTCAGATTACGCCTGGGGGGTGCACATGACAGACAGGTGCATTCAGGGCAAATGATCCCAAGAGGAAAAGCACCTTCACATCAATCAAAAAGAAATGCTAGCAGTGATAAATGCAATTACAGCTTTCAAGGACCTCCTGCATCCAGGACAATTATTGATAAGAACAGACAACACCACAGTAATGTGGTACATAAACAAACAAGGAGGCACACATTCATACCCCCTGTGCAGACTAGCCATGACACTTTGGAACTTGGCTCTGGAATGGCAAATCAAACTTCAAGCACAGTACTTGCCAGGTTTGGAAAACACGCTGGCAGACAATCTAAGCAGAAATATGACAGATCCACACGAATGGAAGTTGCATCCTCAAGTGTTTACAGAGATAATCCAAGCGTGGGGGAAGCCAGACATAGATCTCTTCACTTTCCACAGGAATCCTTAATTGGAAAAGTTTTGTTCAAGGACCTTTCATCCAAAGGCCTGGAGAGTGGACGCCCTTTCATTCAGTTGGACAGCATTGACAGTTTACGCTTTCCCACCTCTGCCTCTTCTGCCCAAGGTGCTCTTGAAAGCAAGAGCAGACAGACCGAAGATGATACTGATTGCTCCAGACTGGCCAAGACAACACTGGTACCCACTCCTGAGGAGCCTAACACATACTCCTCCCTGGTCCCTACCTCTAATGCCTCTTCTGCTGACTCAGCACAGCTACAAAACTCTTCACAGTCAGCTGAAAACACTCAATCTCGCTGCATGGAAAATTCCTTAACACCACAACAGACCCTACTCTCCAAAGAGGTGCAGGATGTCATTTTGGAGGCCAGAAGGCCATCTACTAGAAAGGCTTACTCCGCAAAATGGAAACGGTTTTGCTCTTGGAATGAGAAAAAAGGCCAGGATCCTACAAAACTGAATTTGCCTCCGGTATTACAGTATCTAGCTGAGCTGCTGAACAGTGGACTTTCATTTTCCTCCATAAAAATCCATGCCTCAGCCATTTCTGCAGAATTCAACACAAATCCACCTTTTTTCTCTCACCCACTCTTAAGACAGTTCCTCAGAGGGGATAAGAATGTAAGACCACCAAGGAAATAACCAATACCAGCCTGGGATCTTAATTACATTCTAGAAAAATTAACATTGCCTCCCTTTGAACCAGCTGCCTCAACAGATTTGCAATATTTGTCCTGGAAAACCGCTTTTCTTTTGGCCATTACCTCAGCTCGTAGGGTTTCGGAACTACAAGCCCTCATGGCTGTGCAGCCCTTTCTCATCTTCCATCAGGACAGGGTTTCCCTTCGAACCAACCCGTCATTTATGCCTAAAGTGGTATCCAGGGTAGCTTTAAATCAAGCCATACACTTACCTACCTTTTACCCCAATCCGCAAAACAATGGGGAAAGGCTGCTACACTCCTTAGACATTCATAGACAACTACGTTATTATTTGGACAGAGCAAAGCCTTTCAGGAAATCAGAACAACTTTTTGTGTCCTATGCTGTAGGAGCCCAAGGGAAGCCAGTTACCAAACAGACAATTTCAAAATGGATTGGCCACTGCATACGGTTTTGTTACTCCTATCATGGAAAATCTGTCCCTACAGGCATCAGATCCCACTCCACCAGGGCCACTGCTACCTCTACAGCCTTCCTCAGAGGAGTTCCTACCAAAGATATTTTGGAGGCAGCCACTTGGAGTTCTGTGCACACCTTCACAAAACACTACCACCTGCCTTTATATTCCAAAACTAGAGCAGGCTTTGCCACTGCTGTGTTGCAGGGCATTCTGGCTTATCCCAGTTCCACCTAGTGCCTACCACCCTGTGCGTAGCCTTGGGATTCTACCCATCTGTGATTACTGCAGCTGTATGCACGATGAACATAGTACAGTTTTGTACCTACCATAAATGTAGATGTTCGAGTGCTAATACAGCTGCAGTACAGTTTTCCCTCCCTCCTTCCCCTCTTGGTAAAGGCCTAGGGCCTAACCCCTCTTCATTCAACCTGATTGGGTTATCCTTCTATGGTATATTTGCTTGCAACTACTGATTTTTGATTATTTTGCATTGCATGTATATATATATATAATTTATGTATTGCCTTCCTTCTGGGGGCACCTGACATCTGGGGCAAGAAAGACTGAAGAAAATGGTGTCGGCTGTGTCTTATATACCCCTGCCTCTCTGACGTCAGGAAAGAAAGCGACAGCAACCGGCGCCGGACCTAGACTTTGGAATTCGGCCAACCGGGGACCCGCCTGACGGCAGAAAACCCATCTGTGATTATTGCAGCTGTATTAGCACTCTAACATCTACATTTATGGTAGGTACAAAACTGTACTTTCTCTGATCTTTATTTACAGCAGATGCTTACTTATCTGTTCTGATACTTTAAGGGAACCTAGTATATTTTCTGATAATGTAGACCACTTTTTAACTCTCCTGACATGCTACTTGAGTGACAGATCTGTGAAACAATCAATAAAGTTTTCTAGGACCTAAATGGCTGATTCTTCTGAAAATTTGGTATGTGATCGAAGCCTCTAAACCTCTTAAAGCAAGAAACCTGGACAGAGCCAAAAGTAATGGGGGGGGGGTGTGCAAAGGTCCAAAAATAGGGACTGATTTTAAGTATGGCTCTTCTAAACTTAGACATTGTTGCTAGAATAATAGGTTTTGCATTGTCATGCATTTTCCAAAGGATATGGAGCCTGAAACCTCAAATTTCTGTCATTATTTAATACTTCAGTTCATGGTCATTTGACAGAAAACCACACAGTTTATGAGGACTGGACCAAAAACGAGCAAAAAATCCAGACATTCTGGGAAAATCAGGACAATTGCGAGGTATGATGTGGTCCAGTTACACTGAAATGTCTCAAGTTCCACTTTTGGATCAAATTGTGTAATAGCTCTGTATCTTGGTGGCTGGGCCATGTCCCTTTTGGTCCGAGGGGATTTCTTTATTTGCCCCTCCCACTTTCTTGCCCTGCCTTCCATGTTTGTCACTTATGTTCAAGGCCATCTCCACTCTTTGAACCACACCTCCCCTAATTGAGAATCAGCACTTAAACCCTCCCACCCGTGGCAGGCATTACCATCCCTCCCTGTTGCTCCTTTATTCACTCAAAATGCTAATCGAACCCAGGTTGACTGGGTCATATTGCCACTGGAGCAGCCTGCTTTGCTGTTTATTAATTCTATAATTAAAGATCTTGCCAAGTGGAACTGTTGAAGCCAATTTATTATTTGCATATTTGCCTTCTGCAGTGAAATGAAAATATCTGCCATCTGCTAATAGACTGAAATGAGACCTGGAATTAGTAATGCTGTGTATAAAATCTTTCAGCAGTTTCCTACCAACTTCTGTATTAGTGGGTTCATTGGAAACACAGCCATTAGGGACATTGAAATTCCTTATCTTGTACTGTTTGTACTAGGGAAACAGAATACAGTTTGGATGCACCTCAGCAAACGAGAAGGCATATGTTATCCTAATGACTGAACTGAATGTATTAGTGACTGTAGCATATTAAAGTTTTTTAGTACTTTAAACAGCTAACACTGTTTCAGCCTGTAATTGTAACAGGAGCTCCAATAGTGATAGAAGAGGGGAAAAAGATAATGGTAGATTTGCAGAACTAAGGAGCTACTGGCAAGGGAGGAGGATTACACTGACATGTATTTGTATTCTACCTAAAACTGCTACAGTAGAGCTTAAGAAAATTCTGTGAGAAAAAAAAACAGGTTTCAGCAGGGAATATTACCTATAGGTGGAGACTAATTTGATTTGCCACAGTGAGGATGTATGTGTTGGGGCCTAGAAGGGAAATTATAACAAAAAGAGAATAGATGTATGAAGACATTTATGAAAATATTTGGTTTGGAGACTAATTTGATTTGCCACAATGAGAAAGTATCTATGGGGAATAGAAGGGAACTTATAACAAAAAGAGAGTAGATTTATGAAGAAATTGATGAAAATATTTGGTATGGAAGATGTGAATTCAGTAGTAGGGTTTCAAGGAGAATTTACATATTCTACAAGGTACAAAAACTGGGCTAGGCTAGACAGAAGTTATATTTCACAGGAACATGTGCATTTAATTGAAAGTTTTGATATGCATGCAATAGCTATTGCAGATCACATGCCAGTAGTAACTAAAATAAAAATGCAGGGTAATGAAATAAAAATGAGACACTGGAGCTTCCCAACTATCTGTTAAACAGAGAGGAATTTAAGGAACGGGTAGTGGAAATTTTTCAGGAGTTATTAGGGAGGATAGAAATTTCTTCAGAAAGTATAAATAGGGAGTGAGATAAAATGAAAGTGGAGTTTAAAATAGGGTGGAAATGAGAGAGAGAGATGGTTAAGAAGTAATAGGACTTATTTAGCGGGACTGACAAAAGTTAAAGTATTGCAGCATAGGGGAAATCTTACAGAACAAGAAGAGGCACAGCTGCAGGGTGCTAAAGAGAAAGTGACTACCTCGATAGTATGCTTGAGTTTAGAAAGATTGCTGTTAAGTAACTGTTTATTGATAACTTCTGGCACAAAAGCTTTTAGCACAACGGCTGAGGGAATGGGAAGTAAAAAGAGTTGTTGCCAAGCTTAGAGAGCCTATAACAAAGAAAATGACAAGAGATCCAGTAAAGGTATTAGAAATATTTTGGAAATGTTATGAAAATTTGTGTAAAGCAGACATATGTGAAAATCAAGAAAGTACAAATGGAAAAGTTTGTGGAAAAATTAAATATGCCAAGGTTAGAGATAGATGAGACACTATTAATAACAGGGCAGGAAAGGATTTGATAAAAAATGATGTATAAACCAATATACAGGAAAGTTTGCAGGAGTAGATGGTATTCATGTGGAAGTTTGGAAGCTAGGAGGGAAGAAAAAGATAAAGATCTGGAAGGTTTTGTTTAACACTATTTTAAAAGGAGAAACACCAACATCCTGAAATAAAGCTGTAGTGGCTGTAGTACATAAATATGGTATAGGCCCATCAAATTCAGCTTCATATAGACCCATTTTGATTCTAAACCATGATCATAAAATGGTCATCTACAAAGGCTAAAAGAATGGCAAAGATGATACTAAAATTGATAGTTATGGATCAGTGTGGTTTTGCGGAGGCGAGGCAGACATTTGACAACATTAATGGAAAAGAGGTGATCTAGAAGAAGCAGAATGTATGAAAATACCAGTATTTTTGATGTCTTAATTCAGATAAAGCATTTGGCAGAGTAAGCTGGGATTTTGAGTAGGGCAATGGAAGCATTTGCATTTCCTGATAAAATTATAAAATTGATTAGGAGGATATATGATGGGTAATGCTGAAAAACAGCAAAATGATGACCAGGTATCCAAACACCCACTTTATTAAGTCCAACAGCAAGAAAACTAGTTTTCTTGTTGTTGGACTTAATAAAGTGGGTGTTTGGATACCTGATCATCATTTTGCTCTTTTTCAGTGTTGCCCTGTAGTTTTATTTGGTATGCTGCCTCCTGGTTGCTTTTAGGATATATGATGGATTGGAAGAAAAAATTTAAGTGGAGGGGTTCCTCACTGATAGGTTCTGTTTAGGCAGAGGAACCAGGCATGGGTGTCCTTTTTTCCCCTTTGTTATTTGCATTATATGTAGTACCATTGCCAAACAAAGTAAGATGCTCAGAAATTCAAGGGTGTGATTAGTATGCTGATCAAGAAAAGTTCACTTTGTTTGCATATGATAGTATTTTGTACCTGATAAAATAAGAAAAGGACATTTCCCTGTTGTGGAACATTCAGAGACCGTTTCAAGTCTTTTTGGGATGCAAAATTAATGAAGATAAAAAAGGCAGTAGCAGTAAACTATGTAACCACACACAGATTTGTTCAGCAATACCAATATTTGTGGGGACATGATCAAATGAAGTAATTAGGAGTATGGATTAAAAATAATTCTGGTGTGGCAGCTAGGGATATGTGGGAAGAGACTAAACAAAAGTTAATACATAAACTGAGAAATTCGAAGTTCTGTTTTATGGCTATGGGAGTAACATATAAGCAGTGCAAATGTTTAGTCCCTGTTGTTTTATACACAGATCAGGCATATTTTAACAACCAGGGAAGAAGTTGTGGATAGCAATTAATAGAGTTGAAGGATTTTATCTGGGAGGAGAAGAGGGCAAGAATCAACTGGTATAAGTTGATCCTTCAAATAGAACACGATGGTTTGAGATTACCTGATTTAAAGGGGCATTTCAGAGCTTCATATCTAAGGCTTATATACATAGCACAAACAAAAAGCTATAATTCAACGTGGAAAGGTATGATAAAATGGGGAAGGGGCTCAAGGAGAGACTGGGTTTTTGGATGTAGATCCTTAAGGAGAATAACAACCATGCAGAATATTATATTCATAAAGTAGCAGAAAGTATTCTAACAACTATGCCAACATGGGAATGGAGAATGGAGATTTTGCCAATAGGGGCAACTGCAAGTACGGGTACAGCGAGTAGGCAAGAGGAGGATGGAATTTACTGGAGAAAACTAGCAAAGGAGCCAAGGTATTAGGAGCAAATGGAGATAGGAAGGTAATAGAATGGGAAGAGGTCAAGAATGCATTTGTACTGCAGGGTAGAGATTGCCTTCCCTATCAAGGATTGATAGTATAGGCAAAGAGAAAGGAATAGGAGGACCCTAAGTAGAAGACTAATACTGGTAGAGTTTTTAGTAAAATTTTGAACAGAAGCTGCCATTAAAAAAGGAATAATTAGTAGAGCGTATAAATATTGAATGATAACTATAAGAATCCATTAGTGGAGGTTAGAAAGGATTGGGATGAGAGATTGGATAAGCAATTCACAAAGAAACAATTGGAGGATATATGCATGGCTCCCAAATATGCAACAAAGTCTAGAAGATATAAGATCTTTCCCGGGACGTGTTTGCATGGGTAGTTTTGTACTCCAAGCTAACTACAATGAATTTTTCATCAGGTAGGTTGTAAATGTTGGAGGTGTGATGGGGAAGAAAGTAATTGGGAACATATTTTTTGAGTGTGTAACGAGTTGGCTGACTTTGAAAATTAAAGTAACTGCAAAAACTGGATCAAATGCAGCGGTTAATCGAATCTGCAGAACAATGTCAAAACCAACCAGAAGAAACTTTAGACTCTGAAAACGCAAACTGTTTTTATTCCAAACAACAAAGCTGATGTTCACACTGAAGAAGGGTGAAACCTGAAAGATTTTGTTTGGAATAAAACCATTTGGCATTTCCAGAGTCTGAAGTTTCTTCTGGTTAGACTTTAAAAATTCCCTACAGCGTACTCTGTCAGAAATACTGGGTGAGCAAATTGGAATTTTTTTTTTGATTTTTGATACAGAGTCAGAATTGCTTAGACATAGTAAGCCTTTGCTGAGTTTAATTCTGGTAGCTGCCAAAGAAGCAGTTACTATAGAATGGAAATCAAAGTCTAGACCAACTGTACTACATGTAGTGAATATGGTAACAGTGATAAAATTACTGGAAATGTGATCTGTAGAAAAGGGTAGGAGCAAATTACGTAGAAAAAATAGGAATTGTGGGAACAATACATGCAGAATGTTTTAGAGGAAGAATGAGGTTTAAGGGAAGGCAGGAATTGATTGAGCTATGTGATGTTTGACTGACAATGACTGATTAGATTATAAGTGATGTATCATGTTTGCAACTGAAAATATGTCAATATGTTTTGTTTTCATTTACATAAATGTATGTTTGCCTGTGTCATAAGAAATACTAGTTCAACCTGTTAAAGGCTTTTATAGCAACTAATTCTAGTGCAAAAATGAGAGCTGACATTCTGTAAGCTTCGTTTGGTGCAGATAGCACACTGGGAGCATCCTTGGTTCACCTCATCAAGAGTTGAAGAGAGAAAAAAATGTGCTTTGGAGAGCTGAGGACAAAAAAAAAGTCCTCTAGAAGTGAGGGCCAAAAATAAAAATAAAACTTCTTCCATAGTGGGACAAGAGCTGCTTTGTTACTATACAGTTGCACTTCCTTATCTCCCCACCCCACAAAAAATGTATGAAGAAGCTATGCTAGCTCCTTGATACAGTTGCTAAACACAACACGCACACATACCCACTCCCACCAGCTAGTATTTTATGTCAGTAACACAGCTATGATTTTGATAGTGGTTGCTTAAATGACTACAGGCATCGCATTGATGAACTGGGACTGATCAACACTTCTTTTGCAGTGTGATTATGACCCCTCTCAGATTGCGTCTGGAGCAGCCACCACCTTCTCATTACCCTACCTATGGCTTTTCAACTTTACCTTCCTTGAATAATCTCCTGCCTTTGTGCTTGCATCAGGCCTAATTTGATCAGTATTCATCAATTCAAGTAGTAGCAAGTTAAGCCTATCTTCCCATGCCAGAACGAAAGGAGTTTAGTGCTCAAAGATGGGGTTGTTAACACTTGGCATCAAAGCCACATGATTTAACAGTGGCACAGTACACATGTCAAGAGTAGAGCAGAACTCCTATCCCATTTGATGAGAGAAAATTATTCAGTCATTCTGTGTGATGAAGACAAATGGGTGAATACTGGTGCATCAGCAGCATTTAGTCATGCAGTGATACCAGCATGTAAAATGTCTTTTTCGGGAAATTGGTGAGTGTGCGGAGTCTGACTGGACATTGTGAACTGAGTTTGCTTGATTAAATACAGGTTTAACTGATTGTACATAGACATCACAAGCTGATTGCAGCTGTTGATGGCTGATAATTATAAGGGGGATTGCCTGTTGAGTCCTGAAATGTTTTTAACAAAGTAATGCTGTGATCCACAATGAATATTTTTATAAACTGTGCATCAAAGAAATGATAATATCTCACAAATCGTAAATACTACTGAAAAAATGCAGTTGCATCAGAATTATGAAGTTTCATGTGGATAGTCATTTCAAAAGTCCAATGCTTAATGCCAATATAATTTTTTGATTTTGAATATGGAAGTATACCTTTGCTTCACTGCAGCAAAAAAAAAAACGTATTCAAACAGAGCTTAACAGTTTTATTTAATTCATTCAGTTTGTAATGATGGCTTGCAGGTTATATCGGTATACTTTGTTCTGTAACAGTTGCAGAAATATGGAAATTTTATTTATTTTTCATATAATCTTGGTAAACTAGCATTCTTTTATCATATATTAGCAATTTAATGCCAAGTAGGTTAAGAAGGGAGGTGATGATTAGTGATCAGCAGTATGGTTTCATGCCAGGAAAGAGCACTACAGATGCGATGTTTGCTCTGAGAGTGTTGATGAAGTACAGAAAAGGTCAGAAGGAGTTGCATTGTGTCTTTGTGGGCTTAGAGAAAGCATATGACAGGGTGCCTTAGAGAGGAGTAGTTGTATTGTATGTGGAAGTCGGGAGTGTCAGAGAAATATGTAAGAGTGGTACAGGATATGTACGAGGGTATTGTGACAGCGGTGAGGTCTGCGGTGGGAGTGACGGATGCATTTAAGGTGGAGGTGTGATTACATCAAGGATCAGCTCTGAACCCTTTCTTATTTGCAGTGGTGATGGACAGGTTGATAGGAGTCTCCGTGGACTATGATGTTTGCAGATGACATTGTGATCTGTAGTGAGAGTAGGGAACAGGTGGGGGAGACCCTGGAGAGATGGAGATATGCTCTAGAGAGAAGAGGAATGAAGGTCAGCAGGACTAAGACAGAGTATATGTGTGTGAATGAGAGGGAGGATAGAGGAATGGTGAGGATGCATGGAGTAGAGGTGTTTCCTTACAAACACAAAGTGCAGGGTTTGAGTCTCACAAGGGACAATTAGCTAGGCTTAAGATGGCTGACAAGGGCAGTTACAAACACAAGGTGCAGGGTTTGAGTCTCACAAGGGACAGTTAGCTAGGCTTAAGATGGCTCACAAGGGCAGTTAGCTTAATACTAATCTATGAATCTATAAACTTGTTCTGTGGTTGACAAAAATACTCCTAACCTGTAGATAAAATGACGAAAAACATTTTCACTGCTTGCATCGTACTAGCCATGTCCATAATTAAGAGCTTCCAGCTTCTCATTTTTTGTATTATCTTTTGTTTAGATTCTTCCCTCATGTCCGTAGCTGCTGTGACAGAAACCTTTTTAATCCACGCACTTAAATGCTTCATCTTACTGTGTCCTTGTAAATGTGGGTATTGCCGAACCAGTTCACATTTGGGTTTATCACTATAAACCATTTTTACCTTCATTTATTTTATACCCAACAAGACTCGAAACTATCTTAAAATGTTCCACAGCACTGGGCTGTCTTTTTCCATTTTTACCAAGTACAAAAGTAATATGACCTGCAAGTAAAACTTTTCTTGATTACTATAACATTTATATTCTTGAATTTTTGAGTCTTTTATTTCTTTGTCAGTGATTTAGTACATAAAGCAGCTAACAAAGTAGTGGTTTCTCAGTCCCTACACACCCTGTTGAAGGGGAGCACTTCTGTCTTAATAGTTGCCTCTTTCTGTTCCTGCATACTCCTTAATAACTCTATTATTCTTTCAGGTAATGCAAATATTACCATTGTCTTGCTCATAAAATACCAACCGACTCTTGTTAAATGCCTTCTCTGCATCAAGTCCCAGCAGTAGTAGATGTCCTTCGATTCAATGTTGCAGTTTTCTTTACATATGGATTGTATTACACCCAACAACCTGACATCCAGCCTGTATACAAAAGCTTAGAGCCATTACCTATACGTGGGACATCACACAAAGGCACAGACAACCTCAGCTATAAAAGGGACTTCCACACGTACAATCTTGAAAACTTTTTCACCGCCATTCAAAAAGGTTGACTCGTACGTTTGGTCTGCAGTTGGATAGCATTGGGTTTGTCTTTCAGCTTCAAATAAGTACCAAATAGGGGATTTAATTTGTTGTTGCTGCTGCCCCTTGTTTTTGTTAATGGCATCCAGGAAGGGCAAGTGTAGATGTGGAAGGCAAATTTCACATAAAGATAGTCAGGAGCTTTGTCGGCTTTAAATCTCTATTTAGAAAACCAGAGACTCAATGTCTGGCTAGGGATGCCATGGAAGGTTCTGGGAGTTTTCTGAGCAATCTGTGAAGAGGAAGGTCAGCAAAGCTAGGCCCAAATCCTCTGTAGCTGCACCTACTCCCTCCATCTTACGCCTTGAGATTGATGAAACTCGGCGGTGCGTTCTGAGGTAGTGTCTGCATTTTCAGTGGGTACTGTCTTGGAAGCCATCAGGAGTGGGGATCCTAGCACGTCTGAGGCTATGCAGGTGTCCAGTTTGGATGAATTGGGGGAATCACAGCTTGTTATTTCAGAAGACTCTAGAACTGTTCCTGCCCCTTTGTCTAAGGAAGTGTAAGACCTATGCCTGCCATTTCCCCCAACAAGAGAAGCATGTTAAAAAGAAGCAAAAGGCTAGGCATTCCTCCTTTCCTTCCATGCCTAATTCAGATTAGGATGTTTTTTTGCAGGGTCTCATTAAGGCTGTGATAGCCTTGAGGCCTCCAGCTTCAGCTTCTTCTATTGCTGGCCTGGCCTTCTCCTCGTCTCCTGTTCTGCCGTCGGGGTTTCAGGGGTCTTTTTCAGTGCAGGCTGTGGAATTTCAAGTTCATGACACTGATTCCAAGGGGGCTTCTTCAGATGAAAACTCTTTGTCATACTCCACGCAAATTCCTTCCCTTCTGGAATATGCTTCCCCAGAAAAAGAGTCTAATGAAGCTCTCCTTTGGGGAAACTGTTAATAACATGAGGGAATTCCTTAAGTGAGATTCTTCGCAAATTTCAGATGAGCAAAAAAGATACTGTGATCTGCTCCAACTGGAAGTCCCTGCACCTTCAGCAGTCTCTCCAGTACTTCCAGCTTTCTTAGATGCCTTTGCATCGGTCTGTAAAACCCCTGACTCCCAAGCCCCTGCCCCTAAAAGACCTGATCGTTTTTAAAGGTCCCTTAGGATTACAGGTTTTTTTAAATGCTCTTCAGGTGGTCCAGCTGTGGTTGCCATTACTTCAGACAAATCTTCTATGGTATCTCCATCTACTAATTTGCTTCCTTCTGACAAAGTAAAATTTTGGAAAGGTTGGGAAAGAAGGTGTATGCTTCCACCTTGGCTATCAGAGCTAATAATTACCGGACACATACATCTAGGTACTCTCTGGCCTTACTTTCTCAGGCTTCCCAGGCTCTCTGACAATTGTCTGACTAAAAGGCTAAGTCACTGACTCTTTCTCTCTTGTTGGCCTCCTCCCAGGTAGCTAGACATTCAACCAAATGTAGTTATGATGCAGTAGAAGCTTCTTCTAGAGCAGCAGCTTCTGCTTCTGTTTTCAGAAGGCATTCCTGGTTATGTCTCCAGGCACTCCCTGATGACATTAAGGCCAAACTTTTTGATGCTTCCTTGCATATTTCTTCCCTTTTGGCAAAGCAGCTGCTGAACTCTCTAAATCAGTGGAGGAAAAAAGGTAAAGGAGTTCCAGGATTTGAAACGCTTGCTTGTTTCACCAGTTCCGAAATTCCATAGGAATTTCCCTGCCAAGACTGCTTTTGTCAGGAAATCTGCTCACTCCTCCATTTCTATTGCTTCTGGAACTAGGCCAAGTAAGTCTTCCAGGAGACCCCCCCACAGACTAAGACTCCTGCTTCTGTTGCTTCTCCTCAGCAGCCCTTTCAGCCCAGACAAAGTCCTCTGTGATGCTGTTCTCCCTCTTCCAAGTCATACCCCTTTGTCTCTTTGCCTCTTTCTTTCAGTTTCAGCTTGGATGGAAATCACTCAGGATTCTGGGTGATTTTAGTTATCCAAAACGGATACTTTATGACTTGGAAGACTCTTCCTCCATTTCAGGGGATAAACCAACCTCCCCCAAGTCAACTACATCTGTTTCTTCTGATACTTGCTCAACTTTTCAACCAAGACACCATTCAGGTTGTTTCCCTCCCTTGTTGGTCTGGAGGATTTTACTCAATGATATTTCTTATTTCAAGAAAAGATGGCCCTTGGAGGCCTATCCTAGATCTTTCCCTTTTAACACTTACCTGGTGGTGCCTTATTTCAGAATTTCAGGATGCTATCTCTGCCAGCTGTTCTTACCGTGGCTTCCCCTTAACTTTCCTGGCTTCTCTGGATCTCAAGAATGCATCTCTATTCACCCACATTTTAGGAAGTTTTTGCACTTCTTGACGGGTTCTTTGCACTTTCAGTTTTCTACCTTTCCCTTTGGTCTTTCCACTGCTCCAGGGGTATTCACAAAGTGCCTAGCCCCAGTCATTGCCTATTTATGGCTGAAAGGACTCCAAGTTTTTCCCTATTTAAATGAACTGCTTTTTCTGGCCAGCAGTCCAAACCTGTTAACTGAACACCTAGACCTAACTATTCCCTTTTTGTAGGGTCTAGGCTTCTCAATAAATTTCAAAAGGTTTCTCAATAAATTTCAAAAAAATCAAGTCCGATCCCAAGTCAGGATCTTATATTCCTGGGGTGCAGGTTCTGGACAGACTTAATGTTTTTTCTTCCTTCAGAAAAAGCATTTTTTCTCATAGCATTCATGGAGTCTCTTCTGCCCCTTCCTTCCACCATGACCAGGGAGTTTCTGAGACTGCTGGAGTTCATGTACTCCACAGTACCCATGTTGCCCTTTGCAAAGTTACACATGAGAAAGTTCCAGCATTTTTTAAAGACAGTTTGGTCCCAGCATGCCCATCCCTTAGATGTCATGTTTCCTCTTCTTACCTGTCTGAAAACAGAGCTACATTGGTGGATGCAGCAGCTCAGTCAGAACCATGTCCTGCTACTTCATGTACCTCAACCAGGTCAAATGCTTTTCAGAGATTCCTCAGACTTGGTTGGGGAGCAACTTCTGCTGCCAGAAAAGTACAGGGCCTTTGGTCTCTGTCTCAAAAGAGGGAACATATCAACATCAGAGAGATGAGGGCTGTATTTCTAGCCTTACAGACATTTCATCTTCTATTCTTGCCAGGACCCCTCAGGATTCTTGCGGACATTACCACGGTCCTTTGGTACATAAACAAGCAGGGGGGCACAAAATTTTACCTTCTTTGTTGCTTAGCCATTAAAGTATGAGAATTGGCTATTCAGTACAAAGTGACTCTGCATGCTGTGTACCTCCCCTTGGCTCAGAACTCTGTGGCAGACGCATTAAGCAGATCTGTGACACAATCTCACGAGTGAATGCTTCACAGGGATGTTCATCGGTGGGGTACTCCAGAAATGGACCATTCTTGCCTCCCCTCTGAACAGACCCCCCCCCTTTTTTTTGATGCCAGGGTACCTCACTCTCAAGAGTGTCAGGTGGACGCTGTATCCTTCTCATAGAAAGGGATGCTTGTCTATGCATTCTCCCCCCTTCCCTTTAATTCAGAAAAATTCTGCTGGAAAAAACAAAAATTCTTGCTTGTGACTCCCTTTTGGCCAAAACAGCACTGGTTCCCTCTTCTGCAATTAGCCAAGGGTCATCACTACAAGTTACCTTACCGGATGGATCTGCTCACTCAGGGCAAGGGTTCCTTGACTCACCCTCATTTGTCAACTCTGCAAATGACCTTGTTGGGTGATCAACTTTTTATCCCTTTCAGGCACCCATTTTTTAAGAACATGCTTAGGGTTTTGCAGGAGGCCAGGAAACCCAATACTAGAAAATCTTATATTTCTAAGTAGAGAAGATTTTCCATTTGGTGTCAAAAGAGGATCCCCTTTGTGCAGACATTCCCTTAGTGCTTTCTTACCTGTGTAAGTTGCTCAACAGTGGTCTTTCCTATTCCTCAGTCAAAGTCCATTGTTCGGCCTTGTCTGCTTGTTTGCCTTTAACCTCCCCCTTCTTTGTTTCCAGGTTAGAAGTTAAGCTTTTTCTTAAAGGCATCCTGCACATTAGACCCCCCCCCCCACAGGAAACCAGATGTTCTTCGTTCCACATTGCTGCAGTCCTTACTATTGGGTAGTCCGCTGTCCAGTCGGCCCGAATACCAGAGTATATGGCTGACGTCGGTCAGGGCGCATTAGACTGACGTCAGTACGTCAGGGTACTAATGCGCATGACCGACGTCATATCCTCAGTCTTTTTTGCCGCATGGTCCGATGCAGAAGCAGTTTTGCGAGTGCAGGTTGGCGTTCTGAGATATTTCCGAAGCCGGAGTTTCAGACCGAATCAGAGTTGGCTAAGTACCCGTTAGAACATTTTGGTTTTTCTTGCCTCAGTATTTAACCGGATGTCAGAAAAAGTGAATAACTGTATTTCTTGTGGGAAACAGATACCTCATAGGGATTACCATACCTTGTGTATACCTTGTTTAGGGCCTGAGCACGACGTTGTTGGATGCCGCTCTTGTGCTAGGTTTAACAAACGCACTATTAAGAGGAGGTTAGACTGTGCCAGGTTAGTGTTTGGGAAGCGCTGTAATTATAAAATGCCGCCGGATGCTCCGACGCCCGCTCCGCCCAAAAAGCGCAAGGACAAAACAGCGAAGCCTAGGGTTGATGAACCGGCAGTCCCGGACGTCGGTTCTTTAGAAGGTTCTGTGGAGCCGGAGGTTTTGCCAGGAGTTTCTATGGAGTCTCAGGCAGAAACTTTACTGTTACAGGATGTGCCTTCTCAGGAGGTAGGCCAGGCTGAGGGGGCTTCTCAGGTAACTGTTCTTCCCTCTCTTCCCAAGGTAGTTAGAGCCTCTCCTTCTGTTGCCAAAACTTCTTTGAGAGGTAGGCCAAGTCCAGCTTCAGGGGGGGCTTCTCCTAGCATTTCGGGTTCTGTACCTAAGAAACATATGCTTAAAATGGCAGAAGATTTGATTACTATGATTAGAGGTTCTATGCCTCCTCCTGATAAGAGGCCTAGGGTGGATCAGGAGTTTGATAGTTTTGAACAGTGTTCAGAGGCTTCTGAGTCTTCTGCGGAAGATTTGCAGGAGTATCCTCCTTATTCTGATTCTGATGTGGATGTTTCCACTCCTACAGCTTCTCCTCCTGAGGATTTCTCATTTTCAGAGACTCTGCATTCCATGAGGGAGCACTTTAAATGGGAAGGCCAGGATTACTCTGATTCCAGGAAAAGGCTTAGGGAATTCTTGTTTTACCCCAGCATAGGCCCTTAGCTATACCTCCTGTGTTGAATGTGGTGGAAGATGTTTTGCAGAGGCTTCCTGAACCCTGATTCTTTGCCTCCTGCTCCTGTTAAACCTGATAGGTACTATAGGGTGCCCGAAGCTCATAAGTATTTGTTTAAGAGTCCTAGGGCGGACCCAGAAACTGTTTCTCAGGGGCCTAAAGGTGTTAAGGCCTCTGTGGTTAAAAATCCTGTTCCCACTGATAAGAGGCAAGGGCTTTGGATAGGTGGGGAAAGAAAGTGTATACTTCTTCCACTCTAGCCATGAGAGCGCTGAATTGTCAGTTTCACATGCTAAAATATCAAAATTATCTCCTTTCACAATTGAAATCTAAGGTGGATGCTTTGGCGGAAGGTATTGAGTGTAAAGAGTTGCTGGATTTGGTTCATGTGTCTGAACAAGTGGGTAAGCATTCTTTGCAATGTGGTTTTGATGCTGTACAGGCCTCCTCGAGGGTGGCTGCCACTAGTTCTGTTCTTCGCAGGCATGCCTGGTTGAGGGATCAGAATTTAGCTGAGCATGTTAAGACAAGGATTTTGGATGCTCCTTTACAGTCTGACGTGTTGTTTGGTTCGCCTGTGGAAGCAGTTTTAAAGAAAATGGAGGACAAAGCTAAGTCTATGCAAACTGTTAAAGATTTTTGCAGGTGCAGCCTCCAAGTTTAGTAGAAATTGGCCTGCTAAGGGGTGGACATATCCTGCTTATGATTCCCAGTCTAGGGGTAGGTCTAGACGTGGTAGGGGCAGGGCTCAAGGTTCTTTTAGGCCTAGAACAGGGAGTTCTCCTGCTCAGACTTCTGGTGAGGGCAGGGGTCAGTCCTTTCGTAAACAGACCCAATGACCTGCCTTTTCAGCTGCCAGTAGATTCTCGTCTGGCAGCTCCTTTGGGAGGAAGACTGTCTCTTTTCACAGAAAATTGGGATTTAATTACTCAAGACAGATGGGTGTTGGATATTATTCACCACGGTTACAGGTTCTATTTCCATACATTGCCCCCTTTCAAAGGCATGCCAGACGCTCCTCCTCCACAAAGAAAAGAGGCTCACAAGCAAATTTCTCAGTTACTCCAGATAGGGGCCATTCAGCCAGTCCCTGTATCAGAAAGGGGCCTAGGATTTTATTCTCGCCTGTTCCTAGTACCAAAGAAGGGGAACACGTGGAGACCAATTTTGGATTTATCTCTCCTCAACACTTATCTGGACATTCCCAAGTTCAAGATGTTGACGTTACAACAGCTTTTACCTCTGCTGGGCAAAGATCACTGGATGGTAACTTTAGATCTCAAGGAAGCTTACCTTCATGTGCCTATAAGGCTACGCTGCAGGAAGTATCTGCGTTTTCGAGCTGGAAATTCTCATTATCAGTTCTCTGCATTGCCCTTTGGCTTATCTACTGCGCCCAGAGTATTCACAAAGGTTCTGGCTCCAGTGATAGCTTACTTCAGGCTACAAGGAATTCAAATCTATCCTTACTTGGACGACTGCCTGATTCTGGCTCAAGAAAAGGAAGACCTTCTACAGCATCTGGAATACGGTATAGCAGTGCTAAGATGCCTAGGTTATTTTGTGAACGAAATAAAGTCCAGTCTCGTACCCTCTCAAGACATGTGCTTTCTGGGTGTGAGACTGAATACAGCAGCCCAGATGGCCTTTTTACCCCCGGACAAAGAAAAGAGTCTATCACTTTACTTCCATCAGCTATCTCAGCAGTCCGCTGACTGCAAGGACAGTCCTTCAAGCATTAGGGTTCATGGCATCTTGTATTCTGGTGCTTCCCAATGCCAAACTGCATATGAGGAAGCTACAATGGTATCTCAAAAATGTATGGACACAGCACTGCCAGGATTTGGACACTGTCATTCAAATAATACCTTGCCTTCAAAAAGAATTTTTGTGGTGGGCTCAGGAATGTCACCTAAACAAGGGACTCTCTGTGACCCGGCCAGAGGCGAGTCAGATTTTAACGACAGATGCCTCGGACATTGCTTGGGGAGCTCATCTAAATGGAAAGTGGATACAAGACAAGTGGCCTGCCAGACTACAGCATCTACATATCAACATGAAGGAGATGTTAGCAGTCCAGTTTGCATTAATGGCTTTCAAGGAGGTTCTTCTTCCAGGGCAGGTGTTGATTCTAACAGACAACACAACTGTCATGTGGTACATCAACAAGCAAGGGGGAACACATTCTTATCCTCTATGCAGGCAAGCAATGATTTTATGGGAGACTGCTAAGCTTGCAACTAACTCTTCAGGCAAGGTTTCTGCCAGGAGCACAGAACTCCTTAGCAGATGTGTTAAGCAGACAAATCATGGATCCCCACGAGTGGAAACTGGATCTTCATGTATTTCAGAAATTGACAGTGTCATGGGGAACTCCAGACATAGATCTGTTCGCTTCTCCACTAAACCACCAGCTGCCAAAATTTTGCACAAAGGGGTTTCATCGCACAGCTTGGAAAGTGGATGCTCTGTCTTTCAGTTGGAAAAACCTTCATGTGTATGCCTTTCCACCTCTGCCTCTTCTTCCAAAGGTGCTATTAAAAGTCAGACAAGACAAGCCAAGGATGATTTTGATAGCTCCAGATTGGCCTCGCAACACTGGTACCCACTACTAAGGAGTCTGGTAAGGAAGCCTCCATGGCCTTTACCTTTGATTCCTCATCTGTTATCTCAGAAGGACGGTCATCTGCTCAATGTCAAGCTTCACTCTCTCCATCTAACAGCCTGGCATATTCTGTGTTGAAACACAGCAGGTCTCAACTTCCTCAACAAGTTTTAAATGTGATTATGGAAGCTAGAAGACCTAGTACAAGGAAAGTGTACGCAGAAAATGGAAGAGATTTTTATTTTGGAGTACAGCAAAGAATTTGGAGGTTTCTGAGCCTAATTTGAGTGTGGCTCTTCAATATCTTACTGAGTTATTGGACAAAGGTTTGTCCTTTTCTTCCATTAAGATTCATGCTGCAGCAATTTCAGCTCACTATGATTGTGACCCACCATTGTTTTCGCATCCTTTGTTCAAGCAGTTTCTTAGAGGGCAAAGAATATAAGACCCCCATGAGAGCTCCTACTCCTGCTTGGGATCTCAATTTTGTGTTGGAAAACTTACTCTACAACCTTTTGAGCCTCATGCTACTGCTGAATTGAAATACTTGTCATGGAAGACTGCTTTTCTTTGGCTATTACTTCTGCAAGAAGGGTGTCTGAGTTGCAGGCCCTTATGGCAGTAGAGCCCTTTTGATTTTCCATAAGGATAGGGTATCATTACGCACTAATCCTTCCTTTATGCCTAAGGTGGTTTCTAGTGTGGCTTTAAACCAAACTATTCATTTGCCTACTTTTATGCAGACCCCAAAATAAAGGGGAAAAGATTTTGCATACTTTAGATGTACACAGGCAATTGCGGTATTATTTGATCAGGACTAAGGATTTTAGGCAGTCTCAGCAGTTGTTTGTTTCTTTTGCGTTTGAGTTCACAGGGCAAGCCTGTGTCAAAACAAACTATTTCTAGGTGGTTGCATTTTGTTATTCCCATCATGGCAAGGGAGATTCCAGCTGGGATAGTGCATACTTTCTTCAACAGCATTCTAAATTTTGGACTAAGCATTATCACCTTCCTATCTACTCTAAGTCTAGGGCTGGTTTTGCAGCTCAGCTTGTCAGCTCCTACTTCTTTATTGCCAGCCTCCCTTACTCCTGCTTTGGGATTCTTGCAGCAATGTGGAAAAGAACATAGTACCATAAATGTGATGTTCGAGGATCCACATTGCTGCAGTCCACTCCCTCCTTCCTCTTTTGTAGGGTCTAGGCTTCTCAATAAATTTGGTATAAATTTCAAAAAATCAAGTCTGATCCCAAGTCAGGATCTTATATTCCTGGGGTGCAGGTTCTGGACAGACTTAATGTTTTTCTTCCTTTTCTCATAGCATTCATGGGTCTCTTTGCCCTTCCTTCCTGACATGACCAGGGGTTTCTGCTGGACTGCTGAGTTCATGCTCCCCCATGTTGCCATGTTGCCCTTTGCAAATTACACATGAGAGTCCTTAGATGTCATGTTTACTCTTCTTACCTGTCTGAAAACAGAGCTACATTGGTGGATGCAGCAGCTCAGTCAGAACCATGTCCTGCCTCTGTGGCAGATAGAAAGGGATGTTTGTCTATGCATTCTCCCCCTTCCTCCTAATTCAGAAAAAAAATTCTGGAAAAAAAAAAAAAAATTCTTGCTGTGACTCCCTTTTTGGCACAGCACTGGTTCCCTCTTCTGCAAACCAGTTTCTCTTCCTTGGGATCTTAACTATGTGTTAGAAAAACTTGCTTTTGAACCAGCAGTCTCTGCTTCTCTAAAAGATTTGCACATGGAAAACAGTACTTCTAGTAGCCTTAACCTGTGCTAGAAGGGTCTCTGAAATTCAGGCATTGATGGCTTCACCCCCCCCCCCCCACACACACACTTTTGGATTTCCACAAGGACAGAGTATCCTTGAGAACTAATCCACCCTTCATACCCAAAGTGGTGAATGAGTTGTCTCTTAATCAGTCCATCCAGTTGCCTACCTTCTTTCCTTCGCCTCTGTCCCTTAGTGAGAGGATTCTGCATTCCTTAGATGTGCATAGACAACTCAGATTTTACCTTGACAAGACTAAGTTGATTAGGAGGTCTGATCAACTTTTTCTGTCCTTTCATCCCAGGGCTCTGGGTTTGCTTGTTTCCAAACAAACTATTTTCAAATGGATCTCTAAGGCTATTGTGTTTTGCTATGATTTTCATAGGAAACTCATCTTCTGTTAAGGCCCATTCCACCAGATCAGTAGTATCCTCAGGGGTCTTCAAAGGTCTAGATGATAATTCCATTTTGGAAGCTGCCACCTAGTCATCTGTTCATACTTTTAGAAAACATTAAAAATTGGACACTGTATCTGGATCCAGGGCAGGATTTGCTGGGACAGTTCTGCATGGATTTGTGGAAAATACTTATTTGTAGTTTTTCCCTGCTCTGTCCTCCCCCCTGTGTTGTCTTTGAGCTTTTAAACTCTCCCATATGTAGAGAGTACTGCAACATTGAATAGAAGGACATAGAATAGTGTGTAAATTCTTACCATAACCATAGATGTTCTTCTGTTCTATGTTGCAGAATTCTATCCCACTCACCTTCCCCCCCTACAACTTGCTCTTTCCTAGGATGATTTCTTTTAGGCTCCCTTTGGATTTCCTCTTCCCGTGGAGCTTACTTATTCTGAAGATTGTATGTGTAAATGTCCCTTTCACGGCTGATGTCTGTGCCTTTATGCAACATCTCATGTGCAGGCAATGACAGGTCAGACATCTGGTCGTTGGGTGGAATACAACCAGTGTGTAAAGAATACTGCAACACAGGAGAGAAGGACAACCATGGTTATGGTAAGATTTTACACAACTGTTCTTTATGTTTTCTTGCACTCTGCTTCCCCCTGCACCATCATTGTCCTGTTAATATTGTTAAATTTTTGCCTCTCTGTCACAAAACATTGATTCATATCTGTCACATATGGCAACACCTTTATCCTTTCTTTTACCTAGTGTCACAAATTCTGTATAATCATAACTTAAAAGTGAAATAGGTCTTTATGAAGCTGGACCTTAAAGAGTCTTTGGTTACTACAGCCATCACAACATTTTTCCCGAAGAAGCTGGTGTTGTCCTCGCCTTTTAAAAATAATAAGCACAACCTTCCAACTTTATCACTTTTTTTTCCTCTTAACTAAGTTTGTCTTATATATTCAAATTTGACCAAAATTGGGTGGCGGATGTCCTGATATATCCTCTACATCATGAAAAATCTGTGAACATGTTCTATGAGTCTATTCATGCAGTCTGGCTACAGTAAAAGTGGAATGGTTTTCACCTTTCTGTATCTCTCTCATTTTTTTCTTGTTTTGTAGGACTACCCGTGAATCAAATGTTTTGATGAAAGTGATCCTCCAAATCCATGACTTTTGCTTACAAATTTTCGATACACAACACTGTAGAAGTTGCTCACGGGGCCTGTCTCTTTCGTATTATTATTACATTACCATTAAGTGTTTAACAACAGGATTGGTATGTATGGTCCAAGTTCATCTGGGTCCTCCCCTTTATTTGGGATCACAGCTACATCCACTGCTGCCCCATGACTTGGGGATACTTCCTTCCCCCAAAGTTACTGTTGAATAGTTTTAGCCACACTGTAATTATTTTATTCCTCCTTAGATTCCATATTTTAACTGGCATACCAAAAAGGCTAGGGGATTTTCCATTTGATGTTTAATTGACATTGCAATTTCTTCTTCTGATATTTTTCCTTATAAGTTTTTTTCTTCTTGCTTTGTGATTTTTTAAATATTCAGTCCTGCATGGAATGTGTCTGTTTCTTCTTCAGTTTTTACCCCACCCCCACCTTATACAGCATCTCATAATAACATGTAATAATATCCATGACCTTTTCTGAGTCCATCTCCCTTTTCAACATATTAATGTCTTTCAACTTTGTGCTTACTCTCTCTACTTGTTGTTATCTCGGTCTTTGTACTAACAGGTTTATGTTCTTTGGATTAATGACAATGTATATGCAACTTTTCCATACTTAGCTCTTTTTACCTGTTCTTGTACCACCTCTGTCATTTGTCTCAGCTTCCCTTGCTATTTCTTAATATTTTCCACCCCCTCTTCATAACTACTATTGCTTTTTTCCCATTCTTCCCTAGCTGTCAATTATTTATTTATATACCTTTGTTTACCGGGGTAGTGCACTAATCAATATTGACCAATTTCAGGCTCAGTCTGGCTCATATCTATCGTATCCTGGAATCTTATTTTCTTATCTCTCAATTGTTTCCCCCTTCCTCCTTCCCTTCTTCCATCTGTCATGATATTTTGTTAATCTCTGTCCCATCCATTTTCTAAACATGTTTTTTCCAACTAGATGGATCAGAAAATGCCAGTGCTTATCACTGTTGTCCTTTACCTCTCATTTTAATTTCACTGAAATGAGGGCATTGTTAAACAGTTATTGGATGAGTCTTCTGTTGTAATATTAAACTTGTAAAACAATTTAAAACCTGTCTAGCCTTGCCAATTTGCCATACTGATGGGAAAATATGTATATTATGTTTGTTTTTCCTTTGTTCTCATGTCTTTTAATCCAATCATCTTTAAATATTTGTCAAGGTATCTCCCTACTCTATGAAGTGTTTCCTAGCTGTTCTGTCATGTTTTTTTTTGTCATATATCAGATTTCATTTCCCCCCTTTTAGTAGTATTCCTTGATAGTAATTTATTATTCCTCCAAACATAGCTTTTAATTCCGCTATAGTTGCTTTCAGTGTAATGTATGTTTTCCTCTGTTTTACTCTTGTTCCTTTTTGTATCAAGATCATTACTCCTTTTTCCTTTTAATTTTTACCTTCTGCATCTGCACTGTATTTCTTCCTATTTATTTATTGTTATGTTCTGTCCTGTCCAAGTGAGTTTCCTGAAGCATCATTACTTAGCTTTACTTTTAAGAATGTATGCCAGCACTTTTTTGGCTTGTCTTGACAAGTCATTTGCATTCAGTGACAACATGTAAAACAGTCATCTATAGTAAATCTTCTGCCTGACTCCTTTTCTTTGTTTGGGTCCATTTTATGTTCACTTCTGGGCTCTTATCTCTACCTGCTTCTCTATGTGCCTGGCTAGCATTCAGTAGTTTCTTATCCACCTTTACTTGGGTGCTGTGACAGATTTCCTTCGGTAAGGTTAACTTTCCCTGTACTCCCCATGTGTGAATTTCTGTATGTTCTTCTTTTGTCCATAGTTTTCCTTTGAGAAACTGGAAGTGGTTTCAGTGGAAATCTCAACTCTTGGGTTCCAGTATCTTCTTCCTTGACTGTAGAGGATAACTCTGTAGCTGTCTTGCCAGTTCTGTTTTTTTTCCTATTATTGTAGTCTCTGCAGTTCCTCCAAAGTCAGGTCTACTGACATTTATGTCTCAATTCCTGTGGGATGAAATACTCAGAATATTGCTGGGAATAATTGTTTAAATCTAAGCCCCATGTGTTTATATTTCCTGATGACTGGGATGAATTTATTCCCTTTTTGGTTGATTACTATAGCAATAACCCACGCCTGGGTGTGGGTAATGCTGGATTTACCCACGGTTGGCGTGGTTTGGTCCCGAGTGAAGCCGAGGACCAAAAGCCAACCGTGGGTAATACAGCATTACCCACACCAGAAGTGAGTTATTGCTATTATATGACATTATTTAAGAAAAGAAACTATTACTTTTCTTAAATAATGGCATAGTATAATGCCTGTTTACTGCCCTTCCGCAGATGTCTGGCATCCGCGGCAGTTCTGATGTACTGCGCTCCTGCGCAGTACATCAGAGTTGAGCAAAAGCAACGGAGAAAGCAAAATCTCCGTTGCTTTTTACTGTTTTAAGCTATGTTAAATGGGTTTAACATGGCGAGACAGTTAAAATAAGCAACGAAGATGTCCGTTGCTTATTTTAAAACTGTGTCGCTATGTTAAACCCATTTAACATAGCTAATAAAAGCAACGGAGATCTTGCTTTCTCCGTTGCTTTTTTTTTAAAACCTGTCTCTCTATGTTAAATGGGTTTAGCATAGCGAGACAGCTTTAAAATAAGCAACGGAGATCTCTGTTGCTTATTTTAAAGCTGTATCGCTATGTTAAACCCATTTAACATAGCGAGACAGTGTTTTAAAAGTAGAGTTATACTAATGGATAAAAGTCCGGGCGACCGGACCTTTTTCCATTAGTATAACTCGATTTACAATGTGCACGCTGGCCAATCAGCGTGCACGTTTTGGGGGCGTCATGGTATAATGCTGAATAATCATGGTCCGTGAATACTCTGTCATCGCCAATTTTGAGAGCTGTTTACTTCTGTCACAATTTGGATAATGTCTACTCAAGCTTTATTATTGTTGGTGTAGGAATCTTCTTAGTGCATTGGACACTCACTCACTCACTCACTCACTCACTCACTCACTCACTCACTCACTCACTCACTCACTCTTGCTCTTTTGATAAACAGGTATTGCATGGGCATTCTAGTCCCCTTCCTAATTTAATTTAGTGTTAAGGCTTTACAGTTATTGCCTTCTAATTTCTCTGATGTGGTTGTGGACCTTTGATTCTCTCTACTTTAGTGGTCTTCAGTTAACTTCATCCGTAATTCTTCCTGAAGGATTTCATATTTGCAGAATTTTTTTCTTTTATTACAATGACTGCTTCGTAGACTGGGGTCATTTCACTTGAATGCTAGGTCAGTAACATTTCATCTGTTGCTTGCCTAAACTGCTGTATTTTATCAGAGAATCCTGTTCTACTTTTGAGAGAGAATTTATTTTAGTTTGTTTTTTTTTTCTTCTTCTTCTTTTCTTTTTAAATACTCAGTAAAACCTATTCTGAACTGTCACTTAGAAAGTAAATGCTGTTTACCATTTGTTTTTAATTTAAATTTGACCTTCCATGCTAGGAAATCTATTTTTGAGTATCAGCTAGTCTGCCTCCATATCAGATGTCCCAACATGAAGTATATTTATTCAGAACAGTTAAGTAGCTGTATGTAAACATTTTCAGATAACCCATCCACAACCCCGATTCCCATTTTTGCACATGAGGTCGGGGTGTCACTTCAACAGTGACAGTCATCTAGAGCCAAGGTTTACACTGCCGGGGGGGGGGCTAGCCCTGCTGCGGTAGTTCTTCCGTACTACACACTAACACCTATGGCCAATTTAGAATGCCAAGTCCACCTACTTCACGTCTTTGGAATGTGGGAAGAAACTGAGGCTCCCTGAGGAAACCCACGCAAATACAAGGAGACATGCAGACTCCACACAGAAGGCACCCCCAGATGGGAATCAAACTGAGGAACCTCTTGCTGTGAGGCAACAACAATATCTGCTTTGCCACTGTGCTGCCCTAAGTACCATATTAATTCTGATTAGAAAATGTTTTACTATTTGTTTTTAAATTCTGAAGCAGAAAATAAAAGTTTTTATCTGAATTTTTAAAGCTGAAATACTGAAACAAAAAAAAAAGGAAGCATCAGAGGAGAGAAATGCTTTGCTTAAAAGTACAGGGGAAGTGTTTTCTTTATTTCATTAGAAAGGGCAAGTGTCAAGTTTATATTTACTTTTGATTGAAAGTATTTCCCCTCCCTTTCCTCTGTCCATCACTTTCTCACTGTCCAGCTAATGTAATCAGTGGTTACAGAGAAAAAAAATTAAGTTATTAGTTCAAATTATCATGTTACCTAAATATCGTCACTAAATTAGTATCATAAATTATGTTTTAAGTATAGTATGGCTAGTAATTTAAGATTTTGTCTTGTTCTCTTAATAGTTTATAGTATAGCTGCTAGATATCGGATCTGTACACTGGATAACATCCAATGGAAGTGATGACAAGCCTTTTACTCTTCCATTGGATTGCTTCTTTACTATGTACTGATAGTAATATATTCAGCATCCGTGTTTAACAACCTTGTATATTGTTGAGAACATGTAAGACTAAGTTTTAAAAATTCACAGTATATTAGTATTTTTGTTATTTTATTGAAAAATAAAAACAAATTTATTTGGTAAATGTAATGCACGCTTAGTGTATCTTACCAGTTTTCGCATAATGTACACGGGCCATGAACTGTGATTGGGGAAAGTCCTTTACAGATGAGTGCAAAAACTCTTAGAGGCTTGCTAGTTTTGTTCTCCAGCTTCTGTTGCACAAATCCTTCCTTGGAAACCAAGCACAGCTCAGTTGTAGCTCTAAACATGGCTATTATCAGAGATTCATTGCTAATCTTTTGTTGTAACCCAGAGTATGAGCAGATATTGACTCACAGCTTTGCATTAATGAAGGTAGGATTCTAAAAATGAATGCTACAATGGATTTGAATAGTAAAAAAAAAAACAAAAAAAAAACAGGCAGTTGAGTCTTTCTTGGCTTCTGGGCAGTTTAAATAAACTGTATAATCTGAGGAAGGAATGTGGCTGTTATTTCAATGCTTGACTTTAAAACCTGATAATGTTATTCTGTGAAACTTTTTTTACCTTTAATTTGTAAAAAAAAATGCCACCCATAGAGTGGACTTTCTAAAGTGCAGAGTTAATAATCCATGTTGGCTGTAAGCTCATTCAAACTTGCTTGTTACGAAAGTCCCTCTGCACATCACCAGGCGTAAAAAAAACAATTACAGTCAACCACTTTGACTTTAATGCAGATAGAACTGTTTGCATGTAAAGTCTCAATGTTCTTGTGCAAATACCAACCCCCACCTACTGACTTCCTAGGATTAAATAAAGAGTATAGTCTCAAATGAACATGCTAACAAGTTCTGCAGAGGGACAAAATATCCAGCAAAATTACGAAAAGATAGAACATGAGGAGGGCTAACTTTAGGACCACAGATAAGCACAGACCATCCCTCACCAATGACAGGATCCTTGAAGTTGTATCCTGTATTATTAAATATATTAAGTTCTTGTTCAGGATTATAGCTTGGACCTAAAGTCTAAACAGAGTAAAAGTACAAAAATTAGAATACCAAAAGAAGTAAAATGAAAATACATTTTAAGACAGTTAATGGCATAACCTGAAACTAAAATCAATAAAAGGCTGGAAAAGCAGATAAAAAATAATGTAGAAACAAAAACAATGATTATCTGCAGTAAAATCGGGTAGAGCAAGACTTGTCAAGAACTAATTCAGATAAAGTTTTTAAAGAGCACCGTCTCAGCCAACCATGTGCCAAATTCCAAAGGTGTGGTCCTTTATGTGTAAATGCCCAAATCCCAAAGGAGTGAAGCTATGCAGATAGAAAAAGTACAAGAGCTAGGCCAGCAGATCCTGCAGCATGATGGCCAAGCCATGTAGAGCTGGATGCATCATAACTAAAACTTTATGCATGATATGTTCCTTAATGAGCGGTTTACCATCAAAATGTCGAGCTCACATTTCTCGACAGTGCAAATGTGAACATGACCTGTAACTCTTAAAAATGCCGAACCCTGATGTTCCAAACTGCAAAATCTTGCCCCTTTTTTGACCCATTTGAGCACTTGTTTTTAGGTGTAGAGCGGTTGGAAATGTCGAAGTTCTGTGTTTTTGTGGCATTTTGGAGAATTGGCATTATGGGTTTCGCTCAACGGTGTCTACAATATGCAGTGTTGAGCAATGTGAACTTGACATTTTGATGATAAACCTTAATGAGCAGCTACTGTAAACCCTGCAAAACTAATGTATTGTGATGTTTCCATGGACAAGCTAGCAAGGTACTGGACATTACATTTGTCTAACTGGGAGGAGACAAAGCATGTACTACTGTATGGAGATCCAATGGTGGAACGAGGTGTTTGGTAAGAGTGATAGTCCTAAGATGTAAACAGGATAATTTGACAATAGCTGAGATTCAGTCAGCATGCCATCAGTAGTCACCCGTATAGATATGATTGACAGTTTGTGTGTTAAATGTGCTATTCATGCACAACAGATTTATAGCCATACTAGTGATTTAATGACCATTTGTGATTATATTCATTTACCTAATAAGCCACTTCTTGTTTGTAAAATACATCAAAGTAATTTTGCCTGTGTTCGTGAGTTCAGAGTATGCAGAAATGACCAAATCACCTGTTAACTTGACAGAACTAAAGAATGGAACATGTAATATATATATGCTATTTCTGTTTTGTTTTGCAGAATTCTTCCACTCCTGTTGATAATGACCTGGTTCTGGATGAGTTTCAGACAAGTCTTAAAATGAGTACCTACCTGGTAGCATTTATTGTAGCTGACTTTAAAAACGTTAGTCGAAGCTTCAATGGCACACTGGTATGTTACCTTCTTTTTTTAGACATTAGTTTATGATTTAGTTTGTCTGCAAGTCAGTGACCACCAAATACTGGAGTAGTGATTATGTACGTTTCTGATTCCTATTCTAGTTTTTTAAATGGTGCTTTGCATTACTCTTGTATTGTGAAAAGTTGACCTAGTGTGTGCTTCATTAGTTATGCAATCATCTTAATGGACAAAAATACATCTTGACATAGTCATGTAGCACAAGGTCTAAGCACAGATCTAAAATGATGAGTCCATTCTTTGCAACCTCTTCGATTACAGGTACAAGTCTGCTTGGCATATAAAACTTTCTCAGGGTTCAACTCCTCCCCTACCCATATTACACCTCACACCCAACCTCTCAAAATCTATGGTACTGCTTTCCAAGCTTGCATGGACAACAAACAACTTCAAGTTTTCAATGTTCTTTTTTTCTTTTTACTGGGAAATTTAAATTTTCATGTTTTTTGGAGGTGTTTAATTCAGTGTCTTCATCTTGCATTACCTTTTTTACCAAACCTTTTCGTTTTATTGCTTGCTTCTTGGTGAAAAACGTTTATTTGCTGCTGTGCAGGCCATGAGTTTTACTGTACCCTTATACTCACTCTCAGTTGGCAGCACTGTCTTTGAGTTGTAGAACCTTTTACTGTTGACTACTAGTTTGCTCATTTTTTTCTCAGTAGTATTTCTTTTCCACTTTCTCTTGATATATCCACTTGTTTTTGTTGTTGAAATGGAACAGTCTGTGGGGTAAGAAATGCAAGTTTTGTGGCCACACAACATTATTCCACAGGACAGGCATGCACACACCTCTCAACTTCTTAGTTCAAGAAATCTGAACAAAGCTTTAAATAATGTGGGGACAAATGCCCAGAAATAAGGGCAGATTTTAAATACTGTTCTTATAAACTCAGAAAGTTGGTAGAATAATAAGATTTGTGTTAGCATCCATTTTCTGAAGGATATGAAGTCTGAAACAGAAATGTATGTCATCCTGTATTGAAGTCAATCTTCAGTGATTTGCTAGAAAACCACAGATTTTATGAGAAACAGACCAAAAATCTGAGAGAAAAATCAGGACATTCTGCAAAACACTGAACAGTTGAGTGGTATTGGTATGCACTTTATGTTCACCTCTACAAGTGCTGACCATGTTAAGGTTGACTAAGAAATACGTGATGCTTTTTGGCAATTGTATACTTTAGGGGTGATTCTGTTCCTAAACTAATGGTTGAAGGAGACTGACCCAGACTTTTTAGAGAAGACAGTCATTCTCATCTGTCTGAGACCGAGGTAGTTAAACTGACCTACTGTACACTTTTATTAGCAAGGCCCTTTCCTTCCACACAGTTTGCTTTTTCCTTTTGTAGCCACTCTGTGACTGTAAGTGCAACTATGCAATAATAAAGGCTGTACTACAGACTTAGGTAGTGGTGGGTCTCCTCCCCTCTCTGTTTCCGAGCAGATGGGGATTTCTTGCCATTACATTCCTTCTGTAGATCCTCTTTATTGGCCCTTGTTTTAGTACCATTTCTAAAGTGGCTATGAAGCATCTTGCAGATCCTAATGCCAACACTAGTAGGGATGTTATAGTTAACAGTAACCAAAGCTGGTCTTCCACAGCAACTTCCTTCCACTTCAGTAGCACAGTTAATGTTGACTTTGTTGTTCCTAGTACCTTTAGTATTAATGTCCCTTTTGGCCATGGGCCTTGGATTTGAGAATTTGAGCTTTTGACTACTAGATAGATCCAGTGGAGTTATGTGTCAAATGTGGTTCCAAGAGACTGCTAGTGATTTCTTGCATCTGATCACTTAATTTCCAACATCACTGCTGAACAGAGATGATAACTGGCTCAGCAGTGTTGATGCCCTTGGAACCCGAGAGGTTTATGATGTCATCTGTCATATCGGCACTGCTTCCATTTTTACTTGGGCCTTCCCAGTTCTTGTTACTGCCCCACCTTCAACTTAAGACTCTTATGTGCTGCTGTAGCTCTTCCGTCTTCCTGACCCAGAGTCAAAGGATGGACCCTGACTGAAGAGATCAACACTGTAGGTTTGGCACAGTTTCTACTTCCTCTCCCTTGGAGCCACCCCCACTAAGAGAAATGACTGAAGCACATGTGCAAGGGGAATCACATCCTCTTTGGAGTCACCAATCTAGACATATGATGGTGATGCAGGTAATTTCCCCCCGCATTCTCTGTTGACGACCCCAAAGTTTGTGGAGGTCATGGACTTCATGTTGAAATGGGGGAATGGCCCACTGGACCCTTCTACTCCCTGGAAAAGGTTTAGAAAAAGGTGTTACTCTCTCCCCACTCAACCTCCTAGGTGGTAGTCCTTGTGGACAGGATGATTGCTGTTGTCAGGGAGGCATGGAAAGATTCAAATATACTGGCATCTACTTCTAGGAGACCTGACAGGATCCTTTGACCACCTAAGGATTGACTCCATCATCCCTGCTACAACTTTTAAGAAGTAGCTTGGTCCCCAGCATCCAATTGTTCATCCGAATTAGGAGTCTAGGGCTTTGGACTTCTTCTGGTTGCATAGGGGCAATTAACTGTCTTTTACACATTATGCTTCATCATGTTCTTGCAAGAAAAAAACAGGTAAGGCACTGGAAAAGTTGCTGAGGAATTATGAACTCAAATCTAAACTCATTTTTCAGTTAGATATAATTGCATAATTTCTAACCTCACTACACTCTTAGCGCAAAATACCACTGATGGTGCAGCATCACTGTTCACTATCTCACCTGGTTGCACCTTATCAATTTTATAGAAAATTTTAAGGAATTTTTTTTCTAATACTCCTTTCATTGTCTCTAACTTTTTTGCAGTTTTTGTCCCTGGTGAGAGATGACCGAGAGTGGTTGTCATTGAGGCAGTAATCAGAGGTAATTCAAAGTTTTCTTATGTGCTCCTCTGCCCTAACAACACATACTTGTTGAAGCATTGGGGGCCTGGGGTGTGCAGCATGCTTACTGTGGAGAATGTCCTCTCACTTCTACAGGAGGCTTTCTCTGAGGAGCAGCACCCCCCCTTCCCCCCGCTACACAAGAAGTGGTTTCCCCAGTTTCCACCAGGGAAAACCCAATGACCTTTGTACCACTGAGTGGATGCAAACTCTACCCTCCATCCAAGAGAATCAAGTTGCCATGTCCTGTCACTCCTCCATGTCTTCTGTGGTGCTAGGCTGCTAATCAAAATCTGATCTCCTGGGTAACAGTCAGGGCATCATACCTCTGCACCTTTGAGCCCAGGTTTGCTGACCTTTTTGGTACCAATATCAGTGAAAAACTTCCAAGATAGTAAAAATGATTGCAAGACTCTCTTGACTGTAGATGTTCATTTTATGACACTGCCTTGCATCTTTGTAAGGACAAAGTAGAGGCTGTGGCAACTGTGGGGTAAATAAAACTGACAGCAACGAAGAAACTAACATTCTAGGAAGAGACAACATGACATTGAGGGTTTTCAGAATAGCGCCATGTTAAAATGATGGCACTTGAAATGCCGAGTGCTGAAAGACGAGAAAAAAAAAAAGAGAGAGAGACTGAAAACCCAGGAAAAGAGCAAATCTCAAAGATTCCACCACCCCCCCAAACTTATTTACACCAACTCCAAGATTGCCATACCTCAGAGAAAGAATGTAAGTCTGTTTTATCAGCAGTTCAGTTTCCATGCTTTGGGACTTGCTGTAGTAAGTCCCAACACTTCAAATGGTTACCTTCCAGAATGGGTGCCCAGCCAGAGGTAAAAATTATCAACCGTACTAGGGATGTCATGGCATCTTGTCTGGAGGTTCTTATCAGCAGAATCCATGAGGGCATACCTGACCCCGCAAATTTGGAGGCAGCCTGGGATCATCTGTTCCTCCATATGTTGGTGTGGACTGCCACCCCTTAGGACATATAGCCTCAGACTATTTCCAGAGGCTACAGACTTCTCTTCTACTACCAAACATCTCACTCCAACAAAAGAAGGCAGCAAGAAATGAGGTATTCATTCTCCTTCAAAAAGGGAATCTTTTTGGTACTAAAAAGACAGAGGACCTCAGCTCAGGTGTAGTCCTCGGTGGTCCAAATATGTTTGACCAAATTGAAATTCCTGGTATTTTTTGAGCAGATGATTCTTCATGATGGTCAAGAGGAGATTGAATATGTTCTTTGGACCCCCAGAATGCTTAAATACACATAAAGACTACAATAGAGTCAAAGTTTCTATGCCTTTGGATAGGAGCCAGTCACTTTCAGTTCTGGGTTGTTACATTTGATCTTACCTTGGCTCCAGGGTGTTCAACAGGGATATGACCATGGTAGGAGTGGGCAAGAGGTAGCAGGGTGCCAAGGTATTTTCTTAGCTAGGCAGCGGATTCCTGCCTGCTGTGCTGCTTGGTCTAGCACATATTTGTCTGCATGAAGTGTCTTTGCTTGTTCTGCTGTTTGGGCATGTAAACTGAAATACCAGATAGAACCACACAGACCCTCATGTTTATTGGTTATCTGCTGAAAGCATTCTATAGCTATGTCAAAAATCTCAATGGCAGCACTCAGATCTGCTCTGAGTTACAGCACAATGACACTAAATATACAGAACCAACTGATATTGCCAACATCCTGGCAGATAGGTTCAGTGCTAACTTTACCCCCGTCTCACCCCCTAAAGGACCCATCTTTATACCGGAAGAATGCAAAGTTCCTGTAATCACGGCTGCACAGGTAAAAACTTCACTCTCCAAAGCCAGGAACACAGCATCCATGGGACCTGACAACATCCCAGGCTGCCTTCTACATGAACTACAGAATGAACTGGCACCCCACCCAAGTACCATGTTCAGTCATAGCCTCACCTCAGGCTTTGTGCCCATTGAATGGCGCACCGTGACAGTTATCCCACTCCACAAAGGGGGGGCCACAACAGACCCTGGGAACTACCGCCCCATTATCCTGACGAGCCTAGTCTGCAAGGCCATGGAACGTATCATCATGGAACTCATAAACAAAGAAATTGGAGATCTCCAAACCCTGGACCCCACATAGTTTGGGTTTGTAAAAGGCAGATAATGTCTCCTAAACCTGATAGACTTCTTTGAAGTAGTCACCAAAGCCATAGATGAGGGTAAGGTGGTTCACACAGCCTATCTAGATCTCACCAAGGCATTCGACACCATCCCCCACTCTGGAATTGTAGATAAACTCACTAAGCTAGGTATAAATCCCTATGTCACAAGATGGATTGCCAACTGGCTTACTGAAAGAACCCACACTGTGAAAGTAGCAGACTCCAAATCAGACTTCAGACCAGTGACAAGTGGAGTACCACAGGGTTCAGTTCTGGGTCCTCTCCTGTTTGGTATCTACTTCTCTGAAGTACAGGCTAACCAGAAGGTCTTTGGCTAACTAAATTCGCAGATGACTGCAAACTAGGAGCCATAATTGAAACTCCTAACGATGTGGACATTCTACAAAAGGGCCTCACTGAGACAGATGCCTGGTGTCAAAGACATGGTCTCAAGCTCAATGCCAAAAAGTGCATTGTCATCCCGTTTGGTAAAAATTCTGTACCCATGAACTACCACATAAGCGGTAGTCTACTTAACACTGAAAGTGTGATGAGACCTTGGGACACAGGTGGACAGTAGTCTCTCCTTTGATAATCACATCACCAAAGTGGTCAGGAAATCCTTCTACGTGGCACACCTCATCACAAAAGGTTTCTCATCCAGAAAAAAAAAGAGGCCATTATTCCCCTCTACTCATCACTCATTAGACCCATTATAGAATACAACGCCCCTTTTGGTATGTACCTCACAAGACATCTACAACAACTGGAAAGGCCGCAAAAATACCTCATAAAGAGGATTACTGGCCTCAAACAGATGCCTTACGCAGACTGTCTCAAAAAACTCCAGCTTTACTCAGTCGCATATCGCCTACTCGGAGGCGATCTCTGCCTAACATACAAAGCTATGTCAAACCCAGAGCTGTTGGGCATGCTCCACTTAAAGAAATCCCAATCCCTCCAAGCTACACGCTCTAGGGACCTAAACCTTATCACCACAATAAACAGAACATGCTGGAGGGATAGATTCCTGTCCCAGAGACTTCCCATACTCTGGAACAGACTACCTATCTATGTCAAACAGAGCTCCTCATTAGCACTCTTCAAGAAAAATCTTGATGATTGGATGGGTAATATGAAATTCACCCCGGGGATCACTTCTGTGGTTCTGCTTGACAGGGGCACAGGAAAATATTTTTTTTGGGTGGCGAAAGCCAGGGTAACTTTTTGGCTAGGCTTGTATAGGCCCTAGGGCCAATAGCCTAGTACCTACCTATGAATGCACTGTTGTGCAAGACCAGTCTTCCACCAGAAATATTTTTTTCAGTTCAGTGAACAATGTATCACCTTCTTTAGCTTGACTCAGCTCCAGTAGATCTTTGTCTCAAAAACTTGAACTCGTAACAGGATGAATTCTATAGTGAACTCTGTTTTATCCCTTGGGAAGAATTCCAGATAGCTGCTGTGCAGGTGATTCATGTTTGTCAAAAGGAGATTGGATATCCTGTTTGAACCTCCAGGATACCCACCTGCAGATAGAGATTGTAAAAGAATTGCAGGTCTCTTGCTTCTGGCTGAGCACCAGTCACTTTCATGTGATGGTGTCAGGTTTCTGATATTCTTTTGAGTCCCCTAAAGATCCTCAGAGATTGCAATCCCATCTTGATTCATGGTTATATACACCCAAATCTCACTCTGGAAAGTTACTTCCAGCTCCACATCCCTGTGTTCAGGTTCACCACAGTACCTCCAGTGTGGGATGGGGTGGATGCATTGTTAAGGCATAGACAGTCCAAAGTGTCTGGTCACAATTGGAGGCCAGTCTTCATATTGGTGTGCTGGAGAAGGCTTGGCATAGTTTATAATTAAGCAAGATGGAACACCTTCATTTACTTATGTTCGAAGGCCATGAGGCTGTGTGAATAGGTCAGGTCTACAGGTTGTTTTTTCATAGCTGCCCATATTCGTGAAGAAGTCTACTCCTTTGGAGATAGGCTTAGGTGTTGTTTCCGGATGCCACTCTGGTTTTCCCTCAGTTTGTCAGTTTCACAGAGTCTGTTCCATCTCTGAGGGAAGCCTTACTGTGATCTGTTTACATTCTTGGCCCAGTGCCAATTGGAGCAGCCTCTACTGCCTTGTACATTTTCCAGGGCAGCAGCCAAAGGATACTGTAGTCCAGAAATGGCTGTTAGGATACCTCTGAACGTTTCACCCATTCCATCATGTACTCAAAAATTCCTTCAGAAAGTAAAGAACAACAAATCCAAATTAATTGCCACTACCTCATTTTGGTTTTGAAACTATTGATGTTCTTCGTGTTTCACTGTTGCAGCCATCACATTTGAGTTATCCCTGCCAGGGTAGCCCTTAGCCGGCCCGAATAGCAGAAACTTAGTATTTCTGCATCAGTTGCTGTCGCTTCGGGACTGACATCAGGTAGTCAGTGGTATAAAGTAAGGCATCCGATGCCATTACATCAGTCTTTCTTGCCATGGAACCCGAAGCAGTTCGCACGAGTGGCGGTCGGCCGCTACCTGAGTTTTCATTTCGGAATTGATGTTGAAGTCTTCTAAAGCTAAGTACCCCATTGGGGATCCTTTTTTCTTGCAAGGGCACCAACACCAGCTTGGGACCATAACTTTGTTTTGGAAAAGCTCACCCTGCCTCCTTTCAAACCAGCTTCTTCTGCAGAGCTACAATTTCTCTCCTGGAAGACAGCATTCCTTCTGGCCATCACTTCAGCCAGAAGAGTCTCTGTGTTGCAAGCACTCATGGCTGTGGAACCCTTCATCATCTTCCATGCAGACTGGGAATCCCTCAGAACTAACCCATCCTTCATGCCCAAGGTGGTGTTCAGTGTGGCTCTCAACCAATCCATTCATTTGCCCACCTCCTTTCCTAATCCCCAGAACAAGGGGGAAATGATTCTTCACTCTCTAGATGTGCACAGACAGCTCAGATACTATATGGACAGGACTAAAATCCTTCAGAAAGTCTGATCAATTGCTGGTTAGCTTTGCTACAGGGGCAGGAGGCAAAGCCATCTCCAAGCAAACCATTTCCAAATGGATAACACACTACATCCATTTCTGCTACAAACAGCATGGTAAGCCTCCCCCCCAAGGGGGTCAGGACACACTCCACCAGAGCTGCCTCTACTTCTGCAGCTTTCCTCAGAGGAGTCCCCACCAGGGACATCCTGGAGGCTGCCACCTGGACATCTGTTCACACCTTTATTAAACATTACCACCTGCATATCTTCTCCAAATCCAGGGCAGGGTTTGCCTCTGCAGTCTTGCAGGGCATCCTAGCCAACTCCTAGTTTCCTTGACTGCCTTCACCCATTTCTTCAGCTTTGGGAATCGACCCAAATGTGATGACTGCAACAGTGAAACAGGAATAACATAGTACAGTTATGTACACTTACCATAAATGTAGATGTTTGAGTGTATTCACTGTTGCAGTCCTGGTTTCCCTCCCTCCATCCCCCCTTTTTATTCTCTTTCTCCTTTTGTTACCATTCTTCCTTGTTGTTCTCCTTTCCTTACAAGGGACATATTGGTATTTATTTTCCACTGGTGGAGTTCTTTCACCCGAACCTGGCCTCCTTCTTTGGGGGCTCCTGACAGGTTAGTGCAAGAAAAACTGACCTAATGGTGTCGGCTGTCTTACTATATACCACTGACGACCTGACATCAGTCCTCAAGCGACAGCAACTGAAGCAGAAATACTAAGTCTCTGGTATTTGTGCCGGCCGAGGGCTACCCTGTCAGGGATAACCCAAATATGATGACTACAACAGTGAATACACTCCAACATCTACATTTATGGTAAGTGTACACACTTGCTGTGCCCCATTTTCTGCAAAACGTCTGCTGCAGAGTCCCTTCTGAGCTGTGTAGACTCACTTAGCAGGTAAGCCTCATCCAGGCCTCATCTTCACTCTCTCTGACAAGCCATGTGGTTTCTCCACTTTCTAATGAGCAGGAATGCTGCATTACCTGCCTTGGGCTGTCTAGATTCTCACATTCCCTCAGAGAGAAAAATATATAAAAGTAAGTAGGTACTTTTTGTGGTTTAGGCTACTTCCAAGGGATATGATCCTATCTGAGTTATAGTGATAGCTATTCTGGATTACCAAACACTAAAATGCAATCTGTTATGGTTTACCTTTCATTTCACTCTTCTCAGTTGTTCTTCGTGTTTCACTGTTGCAGTCATCACACTTGAGTTATCTGCCTGCAGGTAGCCCTCAGTTGTCCCGAATACCAGAGACTTAGTATTTCTGCGGCAGATGCTGTTGCTCCAGGACTGAAGTCAGGTCATTGGGGATATAAAAACAGGCAGCCGGATGCCATTACATCAGTCTTTCTTGCCAAGGAGCACGAAGCAGTTGCAGTTTGCAAGTTTCGGTCGGCCGCTACCTGAATTTTCGTTTACGAATTGAATAATGCTGAAGTCTTCTAAAGCTAAGCACCCCATTGTGGATCCTTTTTTTCTTGTGCTAACCGATGTCAGAAAAAGTTAACAGTTGTCTTGCCTGTGGAAAGCAAATACCTCACAGAGATTTTCAATCATACTGCATCACCTGTTTAGGCCCAGACCACGATGTATCTCGCTGTCAGTTTTGTGCCTTGTTTAACACCCAAACCATTCGTCGTCAGGCTCTCTTTGTCTCTAAATTCTTTCGCTCTCGATCTCTGTATTCTGAAATGGCTTCGGTAAGCCACCCGACTACCGATATTCCAAAAAAAGTAAAGATAAAGACAGAGACAGACCGCATAGGTCCAAAACTGCTGACGACACTTGCGTTAAGCTAGTCGCCAGTCCGCCAGTACTCAGTGAGGTGCCTTTGCAGCTCCTGATGCCCGCTTTAGTGGATTCTTAGGCCTCTACCAAGACCCATTCAGAGTCTGGTATGCCGTGAGACTCTTCTTCAACTATGGAACCTGCGGAAGTCTCTACCTTGGATAGGTCCAGAGCCTCTGTGCAGGCACCGGCTTCTGAGGCAGTTCTTCACTCAACCAAAGTTTGACTCAAAACAACGACTTTTTTAACCAAACTACTGAGTTTCTTAGGCCCAGAGTATGCACTACGCCTAGAAAACCGATGACCAAAGTGCATGCATCTGCTCCCATGCCACAAAAACAAATGCTTAGAATGGCTAAAGACCTTATTATGCTGATTAGGGGAAGTCAGCCTTCCCCTGCTAAGAGACAGAGTTCAGTCACCTTCAGCTTCTACATAGGAGTCCGATGACTTTGAGATTTCTGATTATGAAGACATGCCCTTATCTGCTTATGAGGATTCAGATGCAGAGGAATCCATTCCCTCTGCCTCCCCTCCAGAGGATTTTTCTTTTGGTGAAACCTTGCCTACCTTAAGAAAGCATTTCCAGAGGGAATGCCAAAACTATCCTCAGTCCAAAAAGAGACTCAGAGAATTTCTAGAGTTGCCTCAGCACAGGCCTTTAGCAACACCCCCTGTCCTGGATGTTGTGGATGATTTTTATGGAATCCAGTTTTACTCATGGCACTTTACCTCCTGCCCCTAGGAAACCAGACAAGTACTACAGAGTACCTGACACTCACAAATTTATTTTCAATAATCCTACTGCTGACCCAGAGATTATTTCCCAGGGGCCTAAAGATATCAAGGCTACTGCAGCCAAGAATACCACCCCTTTGGACAGGGATTCCAGGGCTTTGGACAGATGGGGTAAGAAGGTATATATCTCTGCAACTCTTGCTATTAGGGCATTGAATTGTCAGCTTCATATGCTGAAGTGTCAGCAACGTATTATGGAACTTATTAAACAAAAAGTGGCAACCTTTTCAGACTGTGCAAAAAATAAAGAATTGCAGGAGCTTATGCACTCTGCAAGCCTAGTCAGCAAGCATACTTTGCAGTGTGGCTTTGATGCCCTAGAAGCATCTTGCCGGGCAGCAGTCACTGGCTCTGTACTGAGAAGACATGCTTGGCTGAAGGAGCAGACCTTGCCAGACCTTGTCAAATCAAAGTTACTAGACGCTCCTTTGAATAAGGACTGTTTGATTGGCACCAAAGCAGAAGAGGTTTTTAAAAAGATGGAAGAAAAAGCTAAGTCTATGCAGACTGTTAAAGAATTCTTACAAGTGCAACCCCTCAGATTCAGTAGACATTGCCCTTCAAAACACTGGTCCTTTCCAGCCATCTCCAGGCCTTCTCAAATCAGACCCAGGGGAAACAGACCACACCCAGACTACAGTCTCAGGGTATGTAGAGATATAAGCAATGGAGTGCCCCCACCCCTAAAGCAGGGAGTGGTAAGCCACCTCCTTATGAAAAAAGCTCACAATGACTTTACTCCACTCCCCAGCTCTGCCCAATTGCTTGTGCCTCCAGGAGGAAAGCTTGCCCTTCATGCAAAAAACTGGATGTCCATCACTCAGGACCTGTGGGTCCACTACATTGTATCCCAGAGATACAAATTTTATTTCCATTCACTGCCAACCCCAAGCAGGTTTCCAGATCTTCCTCCAAACCAGTGGGCAGAGACTCAAAACCAAGTACTTTCTCTGCTCAATATCAGAGCTATTCAGCCTGTTCCAGTAGAATAGAGGGGGTCAAGGATTTTACTCCAGACTCTTCCTGGTATCCAGGAAAGAGGGCTCTTGGCACTCAATCCTGGATCTTTCAATTCTCAACACCTTCCTGGTGGTACCAAAATTCAGAATGCTTATCCTGCAACAGCTTCTTCCTATGCTAGCCAAGGATGCCTGGTTAGACACCCTAGACTTAAAAGAAGCCAATCTGCACATCCCCATAAGGTAGTCATGTAAGAAGTATCTACGTTTCAGGGCAGGATCTATGCATTATCAGTTCTCTGCACTTCCCTTTGGCTTATCTGCTGCGCCCAAGGTATTCACAAAATGCCTGGCTCCAGCCATTGCATACTGCAGGCAAAGAAATATACAAATTTACCCGTACTTCGACGACTGCCTGATTCAGGCGGACAGTCAGGAACTGCTGCTGCAGCACCTGACATTTGTGAAAAACCTTCCCACTTCCTTGGGGTACATCATCAATGAAAAGAAGTCAAAACTGGTATCCAGTCAAAAGATTGTACTCCTGGGAGCAAGCTTGGACACAACTTCCCAGATGGCATTCCTCACTTTAGAAAAACAAGTGTATCTGACTTCAAACAGATGGCCACCCGAACCCAGCTATCCGCAAGAAAAATACTGCAAGCCCTAGTATTCATGGCCTCATGTATGCTGCTAATTCCATATGCAAGACTGCATATGAGGAAACTTCAATGGTACTTAAAAAAATCTTTGGTGCCAACATTCTCAGGACCTGGAAACAGTCATTCCCATCATACCCTAAGGACAGAGTTCCTTTGGTGGGCAGAAGCATGCAACCACAACAAGGAACTGCCATTTACTTAACCCCATGCCGCCCAGACCCTAACCACAGACGCATCAGACTATGCCTGGGGTGCACACATGGATGGCAAATGTATTCAGGGCCATTGGAGCCCAAGTCAAATTCATCTGCACATAAACCAAAAAAAGATGCTAGCTGTACAGAATGCCCTGACAGCTTTCAGATCCCTACTCTTTCCAGGACAACTGCTAATAAAAACAGACACCGCAATTATGCGGTACATCAACAAGCAGGGGGAACCCATTCCTACCCACTATGCAGGTTAGCCATGGCCCTCTGGAACATGGCCTTGGACATTCAAGTCCATCTGCAAGTTCAATTCCTGCCAGGCAAACAAAACTCACTGGCAGACGACTTAAGCAGAAATGTCCTAGACCCACATGAGTGGCAATTGGAGCACAGCACCTTCAACCTTCTGATTCAGCAATGAGGGACCCCAGAGTGGGTTCACTTTGCCTCCCCCTACAACCACCAGCTCAACACATTCTGCACCAGGAATCCCCACAGCAGGGCCTGGAAAGTGGATGCCCATTCTTTTCAGTAGGTAAATCTCTCAATCTATACCTTTCCCCCTCTGCCCCTTCTCTCAAGAGTATTACTCAAGATAAAACAAGACAGACCAAGGACAATTCTGATTGCCTCGGACTGACCACGCCAGCACTGGTACCCACTCCTGCGCAGCCTGACACCGGTGCCACCCTGGCACCTACACCAGAACCAAACCCTACTCTCTCAGCAGGAGGGACAGATTTTGCATCCACAACTGCAAACCCTAAATCTTGCAGCCTGGCTTATTCCTTGAACACTCCCCCCAAAACAATAAGCAAACAGGTGCTGGATGTCATTCTCAAAGCCAGAAGACCCAGTACAAAAAAATCCTATGCTGATAAGTGGAAAAGGTTCTGTTGCTGGATTCTGTCCTAAAGGAGAGGACACAACATTGCCCTTCCTGCGTCTAATCCTGGATTACTTAGCAGACCTACTCCACCAAGGCCTGCCCTTCTCCTCCATTAAGATACATGCCTCCGCCATTTCTGCTCATTACAACACTGAGCCACCTCTCTTCTCGCACCCTCTTATCAAACAGTTCCTGAGAGGGGAAAACAACTTAAAGCCAGCAAGCCTTAACTTTGTACGGGAAAAGCTCACACTTTTTCCTCCTTTGAACCTGCTGCGTTAAAATTCCTCTCTTGGAAAACAGCCTTGCTTCTATCACTTCAGCAAGAAGAGTGTCTGAGCTACAAGCACTGATGGCTGTGGAACCCTTTATTTTCCATGCTGACCGGGTTTCCTCAGGGCTAACCCTTTCTTTATGCCTAAATTGGTGTCCAGTGTGGCTCTCAACCAATCCATCCATTTGCCAACCTTCTTCTTCCCTAATCCTCAAAATAGAGGGAAAATCTCTCTCAACTTTCTGATTTGAAGGCCTGCATTTGCACTTGTTTCTGTCCTGTAACTCCTGGGCCCATCTCGTTTGCTCACTCATTTTTTTTATCTGCTTTTACTGTATTTGTGTTTCTTCCTACTTTATTTTGCTTTTGTGTCATCTTAAAAGTACTCAGTTGTATTTATTACTGCTTGGTGTAACTCATTCTAAGCCTTTTAGTTTAAGCACTTGGGCTTCAGACCAGTTGTTTTACATTAAGAAGGTTTGTGGTCTGCACTGTAGTGGCAGAACAGGTAGCATACATCCTTCTAAGTTGGGAACTGCTGATTGAGGGCTCAGTGTCTGTTATTCTAAAAGTGTATTAATTCTGGTTAAAGCACTTGGGCTTCAGACCAGTTGTTTTACATTAGGAAGGTTTGTGGCCTGCACTGTGGTGGCAGGACAGGTAGCTTACATCCTTCTAAGTTGGGAACTGCTGATTTGAAGGCTCAGTGTCTGTTATTCTAAAAGTATATTAATTCTGGTTTAAGCACTTGGGGTTCAGGCCAGTTGTTTACATTAAGAAGGTTTGTGGTCTGCACTGTAGTGGGCAGAACAGGTAGCTTACATCCTTCTAAGTTGGGAACTGCTGATTGAGGGCTCAGTGTCTGTTAGTCTAAAAGTGTATTAATTCTGGTTTAAGCACTTGGGCTTCAGGCCAGTTATTTTACATTAAAAGGGTTCGTGGTCTGCACTCTTGTGGGAGGAGAGGCTGGACTCTGCCCTTCTGAGCTGGGAATTTCTGGTTAAAGGCTTATAGTGCCTGCATATTTGAACTGCTTCTTACTGAAATTGGTACACCTTGTTTGCTGTAGCATAGACTAGATCCAGGCCTGCTGAATCTAGCTTTGTTTGTATAACTTGAGCACTAATCCAGGCATTCTTTAAAGTATTCAATTGTATTTATTACTGCTTGGTAGTAACTTGATTAAAGTGTAGCTATCATTCTAAGTCTTTTGGATTAAGCACTTGGGCTTCAGACCAGTTGTTTTACATTAGGAAGGTTTGTGGCCTGCACTGTGGTGGCAGAACAGGTAGCTTACATCGTTGGGAACTGCTGATTTGAGGGCTCAGTGTCTGTTATTCTAAAAGTGTATTAGTTCTGGTTTAAGCACTTGGGCTTCAGGCCAGTTATTTTACATTAAGAAGGTTCGTGGTCTGCACTCTTGTGGGAGGAGAGGCAGGTCTCTGCCCTTCTGAGCTGGGAATTTCTGGTTAAAGGCTTATAGTGCCTGCATATTTGAATTGTTTCTTACTGAAATTGGTACACCTTGTTTGCTGTAGCATAGACCAGATCCAGGCCTGCTGAATCTAGCTTTGTTTGTATGCTTGTTGTTTGTTTGCTTGTTATTTCCCTGAAACGCTAATTTCACCGCTTCTGTGGATCCCTAGTATCCCCAGTGATACCTGCATTGCTTACTGTACTTATTTCCTTGTTTCACGTGAAAGTTAGTTACTGTTAGTCATTTTTGCATTTAAGTTACCTGTAACACATTGCATTTAAGATACCTGGCACTTGCTCACTAAAGCAATTATATAAGTCAGCACTAAAAAATTAAAAGCACTACACCCTCACAAACTCCCCTTGAGTACCTTGTTCCCCATTGACCCTTTTTTTCAATTATAAAGGAATTCCCAATACTATTCTAGCATGTCCAATGGTCAGTTGTCAATCTCCTCTCTGGTCCAGCTGGTGAATCTGGGAATCTTGAGGCAATGTTACAACTGCCTCATGTACACAGATAACCCTCTCCTCCTCCCAACAAATTCCAACACATGAGAGATGCAGCCATATAGCCATACTGGAGGCTAAGCTCTCAACTCAGTACTGGCGAAACCAGTCAGGAGGAGAAGGAAACCACACTCACTACAATTTCAGTCTCACATAGACCTACCACGACAGCAAACCAAACACATAAACACAGAAAAACATACTCTGAGGCTCTAAATAAAAATCTGCCTAAGCAGCAGAGACCTCCAAAGCAGACACCCAAGCAACCGCTACCCCAAAACAAAACATGTGCAACACATAGCTCACAAAGCCAGTGTGCCGAACAGTCACAGCCTTTAAGACTAAACAACACACCTGATACACTTGTAATAGGTGACTCTATCGTCAGGCACACTGACGTCCCGCTCACCAGGCTGAACAAGGAGAAGGTCACGGTGAGCTGCCTGTCAGGCGCTAGGATCCACCACATAACACAAGCACTCAGGTCACTCCAAGGCAAGTACAAACACGACTCGGTCATTGTCCATGCTGGTGTGAATGATCTGAGACGTACCTCCCTGGACTACATAAAAAGAGACATAGAGGAGCTCTCTGTAGCCCAGGCCGGTATGACACTGACCTTGAGTAGCATCTTACCCTCACCAAGAATGATGCCACAATATGAAGACAAGATGATCAATTTCAACAATTGGCTTAAGTATTGGTGTCATTCAAAGGGGATCCAATGCCTGTCAGCCTGGGATGACATTCTCGACAAGCCATGATGCTTCGCTAGGGACGGCTTGCACCTGTCACCCCTGGGCTTTCAGATATTGGCAAAGGCTCTTGCTACCCCCATAGTGCCTTTTTTGGGCAAGGCTCAAAAGACAAAAACCCACCTCCATAGGTATCACAAGGGATTAGAAACTAAGAGTAATGCTACTCAACGCCAGAAGTCTAAACCTCAAGATGCATGCACTCGAAACTCTCCTTAGCATGGAGAACATCGATATCTGTGCAGTAACAGAAACCTGGTTCAAGGCTCTCGAGAGCACCCCAGCACTACCAGTTTATACCTCATACCATGCTTTTCGGCCCCAAAACTTGGACCGAACCACAAAAGGAGGGGAGTATCAATATTCGTCAAAGATACCCTCACCTCCAGGTTGGTGGCACAGCATGAAGCATCAGAGACTATCCATGTGCAACTAACAGTGGGTAAAACTGCCTACCAGTTTATAGCCTGCTACAGACCACCCTCTCAAACCCAGCAACCCCACTCGGCCATCCTGAGAACACTGGAAAATATGAAGGTCTCTCCAAACACCATTATATTGGGCGACTTCAACTACCCAAACATAGACTGTGAGCATTACTCTAGCTCCAACACCCTAGCCCAAAGGTTCCTAGAATTTATAAACTCAAATGCTATGGAACAACTTGTTACCACTCCCACAATAGGGGAAAACATACTGGACCTGATCTTCACCAACATGGGGACTCTATGCTCTAGACCAGAAGTCTATCCCTCACTGGTAAGATCAGACCATAAACTAATCTCACTGGATATTCACATCCCGACTCCAGCCCCCTGCCCTGAAAACCACAGTGAAAAACTTCTCTAAAGCAAATTTCACACTCCTCAAAACCGAGGTGGAATCCTTCAAAGCCCCTGGGCCTGTGGAAAATACGGCCCAGACCGCAGAATCCTTTATAAACGTATTCTATGAGCACCTTCAGGAATGCATGGATCATGCAATCCCAAATAAAACCAAGACCCAATCCTCCAAAGGCAGACGTCCTGTCTGGTGGACCCCAGCCATAAACAAACTATACAATAGAAGGAGGAAGCTACTACATGATGGAGCAAAATCCCAAAAAGGGAAGGCATCTCTGATCAGTATTAGCAAAAAAGTATGGGCACTCATAAAATCGTCTAAGGCCAGCTTCGAGAGAAAAATTGCACAGGACACTAAGGATAATCAGAAGGCTTTCTTTAGTTATGTTAGGAACCTGGGTGGGAATTCCCAGATATGCTCAGAATTAGTCCAAAATGACAAAAAATACACCGAACCCACAGACATTGCCAACATCCTAGCTGACAGGTTCAGCACAAACTCCCCCCCCCCACCAAAAGGGCAAATATCTATCCCAGCAGAGTGCTGCCCCCCCTGACATTTCAGATGCTCAGGTAGGAGTCACCCTCTCCAAAGCAAAAAACATAGCATCAATGGGACCAGACAGTGTCCCGGGCTGCGTCTTACATGAACTCCAAGAAGAGCTAAACCCAAACATAAAACTACTGTTCAATCTCAGCCTTACTACAGGATATGTACCCAAAGAGTGGCGTACAGCAACAGTGGTCCCTCTCCACAAAGGTGGTGCCTCAACGGATCCTGGAAACTTGCCCCATAAGCCTGACTAGCTTGGTCTGCAAAGCTATGGAAAGGATCATCATGGACCTCATAAATAAAGATATTGGGGACCTACAGACACTGGATCCTACCCAGTTCGGCTTTAAGGGCAGATCCTGCCTCTTAAACCTGGTTTATTTCTTTGAAACAGTCACCAAGGCCATTGACAAGGGGAAGGTGGTCCACACAGCCTACCTGGACCTCGCAAAAGCCTTCGATACAATTCCCCACTCAGGCATTATAGATAAGCTCACTAGCTTAAATATAAACCCCTATGTCACTAGATGAGTTGCAAACTGGCTCAAGGACAGAACCCACAACTTTAGAATTGCTGGAGCCATGTCAGACTCCAAACCAGTCACAAGTGGCGTCCCACAAGGCTCAGTTCTGGGACCTCTCTTGTTCGGTATATATTTCTCGGAGGTACAGGCCAACATGGAAGGACTGTGGCTGACCAAGTTTGTAGATGACTGCAAACTGGGCACCATAATTGACTCTCCAGCCGACACAAGCATCCTCCAAAAGGGCCTCATAGAAACAGACAACTGGTGCCAGAGCCATGGCCTCAAGCTAAACGCCAAAAAGTGTATAGTCATCCCCTTTGGCAAAAACAAAGTGCCCACAAATTACCACATAGGTGGTAATCCATTAAGTACAGAAGAAGTAATTAGGGACCTGGGGCCCCAAGTTGATAGCAATCTCTCGTTTGACAACCACTTGGCCAAAGTGGTTAGAAAAACTTTTTATATAGCCCACCTAATCATGAAGGGATTCACATCTAGATCAGGGGAGGTCATCGTGCCTCTTTACTCATCCCTCATCAGGCCCATAATTGAGTACAATGCCCCTTTTGGGATGTACCTTACCAGACACCTGCAGCAACTGGAAAGACCCCAAAAGTACCTCACCAAGAGGATCAAAGGGCTCAAACAGATGCTATATGCTGCCCGGTTAAAGAAACTCCAGCTGTACTCAGTGGCATACCGCCTGCTCAGAGGCGATCTGTGCCTGACGCATAAAGCCATGTCCATCCCGGAATTAATGGACATGCTGCAGCTCAGAAAATCCAAATCCCATTGAGCTACGCGCTCGAGAGACTTGAACCTCAGCACTGAAATAAATAGGACATGCTGGAGGGACAGATTCATAACCCAGAGGCTCCCTTCACTCTGGAATAAAATCCCAGTCCAGGTTAGGCAGAGTCCCTCATTGACTCTTTTCAAGAGGAATCTTGTTGAGTGGATGGGAGATCGTAGGTTTACCCCAGGTATCACTTCTGTGTCTCTGTTAGACAGAGGCACAGTATACTAACCTCAAAAAAGGGCATAGCAAAATTAATTTAAAATGGGTGGCGAAAGCCACACACACTCTGGCTAGGCTCATAAATGCCCTAGGGCAGATAGCCTAGTATGAACCTGTGAAGGATCCTGCACTCCTTGGACATGCACAGACAGCTCAGATTCTACCTTGATAGGACTAAGCCCTTTAGAAAATCTGACCAGTTACTAGTCAGCTTTGCAACAGGGGCAGAGGGCAAGGCCATTTCAAAACAAACTATTTCCAAATGGATGGCACACTGCATCCATTTCTGCTACAAGCACCATGGGAAACCAACCCCTCAGGGGGTCAGGACACATTCCACTAGGGCTACATCTACCTCTACAGCATTTCTCAGGGGAGTCCCTATCGGGGACATCCTGGAAGCTGCTACCTGGAGTTTTGTACTCACCTTCACCAAGCATTACCACCTGCCTATCTTTTCCAAATCCAGGGCAGGTTTTGCTACAGCAGTCCTGCAAGGCATACTAGCCAGCCCTAACTCTTCTTGACTGCATCCACCCTTCTGCTTTGGGAATCCACCCAAGTGTGATGACTGTAACAGTGAAACACGAAGAACATAGTACAGTTATGTACACTTACCATAAACGTAGATGTTCAAGTGTAGTCACTGTTGCAGTCCTGGTTTCCCTCCCTCCAGCCCCCTGGTTTTCTCTCTGTCTCCTCTCTATGGCTTTTACTCACCCCTTCTCTGGTATGGGTAGTTACTTTTTACTGGTGGTGTTTTCCCCACCATAACTTAGGTCCTTATTTGGAGGGTTCCTGACATTTGGGGCAAGAAAAACTGATGTAATGGCATCGGCTGCCTGTTTTTATACCTCTGATGACCTGACATCAGTCCTGGAGTGACAGCATCTGAAGTAGAAATACTAAGTTTCTGGTATTCAGGCCGACTGAGGGCTACCTGCAGGCAGATAACCCAAGTGTGATGACTGCAACAGTGAATACACTCGAACATCTACATTTATGGTAAGTGTACACAGCTGTACTTTTTCATCACGGATTCCACAATGCATCAATGGCATCCATTAAAGTACATAAAGTTTAATTTGGCTAGCTCTATGGTTGGATACCACCCTGAGACCTGAATTTGATGAAGATATTAGTTATTACATTCTTCTCCTCAATGTGAGCCTAGTCCTAGCTCTAATATCTTTTTCTGTGAATACTGTCTTATAGCTGCAACTGCATGCAGAATAATTTTAGTTTCAGGTCTTATGAGTTGATCCTTCTTACCTGGTCTTTCATAGAGTGTAGTCTTGCAGATGAATTCTACCTTTATGCCCAACATAGTCAATGTTTTACATTTAAACCAGATCGTTAACCTCCTTTTTCCCCGAATGACTGTTATAGAGAAGAGTATGTTTTACTTGTTTGGATGTCCACAGGACATTTATGGTAAGTGTACACAGCTGTTCTTTTTCATCATGGATTCCACAATGCATCAATGGCGTCCATTATGCACTCTCATACACAGACACCACACATTATAATAATATCTGCCCACACTTATTCAAGAACTACATAATGGACTAATTCAGAACTAAACACATATGCTCTCATTCCTACTCCAAAAAAACACAATACTTTCTCACACTCCTCACCAAACTCCAACATTTGTATAACCATTTTAACTCAAGGCTCACCATAAGTGGGGATATCCACCCCAACCCAGGCCCAAATCCATCCTGTCCAACACAAGCTGCTCAAACACAAATGTCAGAACATAACACCCCCACTTTCTTCATCCTTGGGCAAATCAACAACAGCAGCAAAACCAACCATCTTTTAATGCTAAATATTAATATTAGAAGTATCAAAAATAAAATACCTGAACTCCAGGCCACAATAGCACACTACTCCCCAGACATAGTTGCTTTAACAGAAACCTGGCTAAATAAAAACATAGCTAACTCAGAAGTTCTCCCTACCGGCTACAATATCATTAGACAAGACAGACCACTTTGTAAAGGTGGAACTGCCTTACTCTACAAGTCCAACTTAACTGTCTGTCAATTACCAAACTCCTACCCTCCCCAATAATTGGGACATACTTATCTCACAACTTCAACTTCACCCTAAAAGGTCATCACCACAATTGTGATCTATATTCCACCTGGTAATACACCTGCTAGCCTTGAAGACTTCTTATCCTGGTGTTCTTCCACATACTCACAAGAAACCCTTATTCTGGGGACTTCAACCTAGATTGGTTCACCTGTATATCAGAACCACCAAGTAATCTAATAAATCTCCATGGCTACCAGCAGCTAGTCCAAATTCCAACTAGGTGTGATAAAAAATCTAAAAGGGAATCCATCCTTGACTGGGTCCTAACTAGCAACCCCACATTGTACCCTCACACAGGCAGTCTCCCAGACACCTTAAGTGACCACAACATAATATACTTTATACGTAGTAGAACAAGCATATGCAAAACCACTAACTATATATCCACTAGAAACACAAAAAATTCTCTCCTGAGGTCCTCAACACTTTACTGTGTAACTGTGACTGGACCCCCCCTAAAAACCCTCCCACTTGACCAGGCTGTAGCATATTTCAACAAAACATTTCTACAACACCTAGACACTGTCGCTCCATTGCACAAAATCAAGGTTAGAACCTCTACAAACCCCTGGCTCAGTAAAGAAACCAAACAAATCCTCAAGTCCAGAGACACTGCCTGGCGTTACTATCAAAAAACAAAGAAACACAAAGCCTAACTAAGTACCAAGAACTGCGCAACCGTGCAAAAAATGCATTAGGCTGGAAAAAAATCCTACTACACAACATTACAAACTAAATACCAACACAACCCGCAAAAATTTTGGCAAAATGTAAACCAGCTACTAAAATCCACCCAAAAGGCTACCCCCAAACCAACCACCCCTGACACTAAAGTTCCCATCGAAACACAATTCAACTCCCACTTTGTGAACTCAATTCTATCCTTAGTATCACAGGACAGTTCCTTCCTCACTATCCCCCCCCAACACAAATAACTCTAATACTAGCTTTACCAGTTTCCACCACTTCAATCAAAAGCATGCTCTCCAAACTAAAAACCTCATCAACAGCAGCCGACCTACTCCCCAGCTATTTCTTGAAACTTACAGCAGATGCTATTGCTATTAAAGTCTCCACTCTCATAAACAGATCAATTGTTGAAAACTATGTGCCCAAACTCTGGAAAATATCCTATCTTACACCCATACATAAAGGCGGGACCTCCACTGAACTTAATAACTACAGACCCATTGCTTTACTCTCCCCCCTGGCCAAAATCCTAGAAAAATGCATCCATACCCAGATGCTAAACTATCTCCTAGACTGCAACATCCTGTCACCTACTCAGCATGGTTTCAGACCTGCCCATAGTACCACTACAGCTCTCCTCTGCTTCACAGACACAGTAAACCATCTCAAAAATGAAGGCCTGCAAGTGTCAACTCTTTTTTTGTATATGTCCAAAGCATTTGACACAGTCTCACACCAAATCCTGCTCAACAAACTAAACCAATATCATCTATCTAATTCCACTCTTACCTGGTTCCAAAGCTACTTAACTGACAGGTACCAAGCTGTGAAATGGGAAAATTCTCTCTCCTCAGCTGCCCATAACTATAGGAGTCCCACAGGGTTCTATCTTAGGACCACTACTATTCACAGTCTTCACAAATGACCTCCACACAGCATGCATCTATAATTCAGTATGCAGATGACACTACCTTAATCTGTGCTGCACAAAACATTCCCACCCTCCTGCAAACAACTCAACTAGCATTCTCTGACATTGAAAACTACCTTACCAAAGCCCAACTTATCCTCAATCCAAAGAAAACTCAGCTTATGATTATAACCAGTTCTAACAAAAACACTGACAGTCAATTCACTATCTACTCCACAAATGCTACTCCAATTGCTCCAGTGGCACAGGCTAAGCTATTGGGAATAACCATAGACTCCCACCTAAAATTTGATAGTCATCTGAACTTAACTATTAAAAAAGTACATGCCAAACTGGGGTCACTCTACCCTATCAAACCATTTCTTACCAACAACACAAGATCAGCCATTGTTCGCTCCCAACTTCTATCCACCCTACTCTATGCATCTCCCATTCTGACTAATCTCAACAAAACTGAACTAAGCAAAATGGAAGCTTGCTATAACAGAATTGCCCGTTTTGCTGCAAATTGCTCATATAGAACTCATCACTGTACTGCTTTGAGACAGCTCCACTGGCTTGAACTGCCCAACCTCCTAACCTACAATCAGCTCTGCCTCTGTCATTTTATCTATTACCTCTCCAATAAGTGTCCTGCCCTCAAAAACCTAGTACAACATCACTCGGCCAAAAGGCCTCTTAGATCATCAAGCAAACTACTACTAGAAGTCACCAACAGCTACAATAGCTTTGGAGATGCACTATATAGTAGTTCGGTGGCTAAAAAATGGAACTCTGTCCCTACTAGCATTCAAAACACATCATCCAAAGCCTCCTTTAAAGACCTCATCAGGCAACATCTCAAGCAAAGTTGGCAGTGCCATGATTGCTCCCCAGGCTAGTGAAAGCGGATAACATATGCATACTAAATCTAGAGCAATTTATAATAGTTTTTCAATCTTACTCACAAACACTGGCTAATCTACAGTGTATGTACTGTACCTGTGTACTATGTATGTATTCTACCTACATTCCAAAGTTCAGCTGTACACCACAAATCTATTACTTACCTTTATTTTTAAAATTAATATCTTTTTTGATTGTTCTTTCCACTGTAACTGTTTGTGCCGCATACCACTATAAAAACATGTCTCTTGTAATTTGTGTGTATACTGATTATGTCTAAATAACTAAATGTGGCTGTAATTTTTCTTTGTGGAGCTTTTCTCCCCGGGCCTCTGCTGAAAAAGGGCCTTTTTAGCTCAGTCAGACACCCCCGGTTAACAAATGTAAAATAAATAAAATAAATTAAGGATGTTCTTCGTGTTTCACTGTTGCAGTCATTACATTTAGGGTAATCTGCTGGCAGGTTTCCCTCAGTCGGCCTGAATTCCAAAGTCTTGGGTCCTGCATCGGTTGCTGTCTTCTCTTCCATGACGTCAGGTAATCAGGGGTATAAAACATGCAGCCGACGCCATTTTCTTTAGTCTTTTTTGCCGCATGGTGCCCGAAGCAGAAGCATTTCACAAATGCCGGTTGGCTGACTACTTAAATATTCGAGTTTGAGTTTCAGATCCGAAGTCTTCACTAAAGCTAAGTACCCCATTGGGGAAACTTTTTTCTTGCTTTTTACCGATGTCAGAAAAAGTTAATAATTGTATTACTTGTGGGAAGCAAATACCTCATAAGGATTTCCATTTATACTGTATTCCTTGCCTAGACCCTGATCACAATGTGCCTGGCTGTCAGTTTTGTGCTAGATTTAACCAACGCACTATTAAGCGTCGGTATATTTTTGCATCAAAGTATTTTGGAAGCAGATTTAACTACCCAGAAATGTCGTCGGATAGCAATCCGACTACCGGAGTACGTAGAAAACGCAAAGAAAAGGACAGAGAAAGGCAGTCGAGATCCAAAACCGACGACGAAGCTTCTCCTAAGCCAGTCGCCGGTTCATCGGTACTCAGTGAGGTGCTTTCTCAGCCCCTGATACCCACTACCTTCGTGGCGCAGGCCTCTACTGGCACCCATGTGGAATCTGGAATGCCACAAGATACTCACGGTATTGGACCGATGGATGTATCTCCCTCGGATTGGTCTGGAGCCGCTGAGCAGGCACCGGCTTCTGAGGGTATATTCAGACCTCAACATTTGAATATCAAACCGACGACAGCTGCAAAACCAAAGACAAAAGCAACTTCTAAAACTAAAAAAACAACGCATGAGCCACGTGCACAGGCCTCTGTGCCTAAAAAGGAGATGATCAAAATGGCTGAAGACCTTATTACCTTGATCAGGGCTACCCATCCCCCTCCAGATAAGAGGCCTAGGCAAGACACTGATTATGAATCTTCAGATCAGGTTTCTATTTCTTCTGATCAGGAATTATCTATACCTCCCTATGAGGATTCTGATGCTGAGGAGTCTATTCCATCTGCATCTCCTCCTGAGGATTATTCATTTGGAGAAACCTTGTATACTTTGATGGAGCATTTTCACTGGGAGAGCCAAGATGTCTCAGAATCAAAAAAGAGGCTCAGGGATTTCCTTCTTCTCCCTCAGCACAAGCCTTTAGCCATTCCCCTGTTTTAGACATTGTGGATGATGTGTTTTCGGAGTCAAGCTTGACCCCTGACTCCTTACCTCTGGCTCCCAGTAAGCCTGACAGATGTTACAGGGTCACTGACTCACATACGTTTTTATTTAGAAACCCTGCTGCTGATCCTGAAACTATTTCACAGGGTCCAAAGGGAGTTAAGGCCTCAACAGCAAAAAATCCTATCCCCTCTGACAGAGATTCAAGGGCATTAGACAGATGGGGAAAAAAGGTTTATACATCTGCAACCTTGGCAATCAGGGCCTTAAACTGTCAATTTCATATCGTACCAACAACATGTTATGGGATTGCTGAAACAGAAAATTATGTTGCTTTCAGAATGTGCAGAAAATAAAGAATTGCAGGAATTATTGCATGCAGCTGAACAAGTTGGAAAGCATACTTTGCAATGTGGTTTTGATTCTTTAGAGGCCTTCTGTAGGGCCGCAGTTACTGGATCTGTGATTAGGAGGCATGCCTGATTATAGGAACAAAATTTTCCTGATCATGTTAAAGCTAAGTTGCTAGATGCATCTTTACAGCATGATTCTCTGTTTGGTATTAAGGCAGAAGAGGTTTTAAAGAAAATGGAAGACAGAGCTAAGTCTATGCAAACTGTTAAGACTTCTTACAAGTGCAGCCACCAAGATTCAGTAGACATTGGCCTACAAAATATTGGTCCTTTCCTGTGTCAGACAGAGCTCAATGGGACAAATCCAGACGCCCTAAAGATTCCAGATACCAGGCGCAAGATTCATACAGGTCAAAGCAATGGGGCGCTTCTACCTCCAAATCTGGAAGAGATAAAGCGCAAACCTACAGAAAACAATCCCAATGACTTCCCTCTGCCTACACCAAGCACTTATCTTTTGGCAGCACCCATAGGGGGAAAGTTAGCACTTTTTTCTCAAAATTGGCAGTTAATAACCCAGGACAAGTGGGTACTAAACATAGTATCACAGGGATACAGATTCCATTTCCACACACTGCCAATGGCAAATGGTTGGCCAGATCTGGCAAAAAATCAATGGGCAGAGGCACAGAAACAGGTTACGTCCCTCATGGATATGGGGGCCATTCAGCCAGTACCAGAACATAAAAAAGGACAAGGTATTTACTCAAGACTGTCCTTGGTACCCAGAAAGGACAAGGCCTGGTGGCCAATACTGGATTTATTGATTTTGAACACATACCTGGACATTCAAAATTCAAAATGCTGACTTTGTAGCAGCTTCTGCCCATACTGGGGAAGAATGCTTGGCTGGTGACAGTAGACCTAAAAGAGGCATACCTGCATGTCCCAATAAGACAGTCGTGCAGAAGATACCTCAGATTCAAGGCTGGCTTAATGCATTACCAATTCTCTGCACTGCCCTTTGGCTTATCTACTGCGCCCAGGGTCTTTACAAAGTGCCTGGCACCAGTAATTGCATTTTGCAGACAAAGAAGTATACAAATATATCCTTACTTAAACGACTGTCTCATTCAAGCAGAGAAAAAGGACATTCTTCTTCGACACCTGGCGTTTGTGAAAAGGCTTCTAACATGCCTAGGGTACACAATAAACGAAAAAAAATCAGAACTGGTACCCTCTCAAAAGATAACATTCCTGGGTGCAAGCTTGAATAGAACTGCCCAGATGGCTTACCTCACGCCAGACAAGCAAAGGCAACTGACTACTTACTTCAAACTGATGGCAACAAAAACCCAGTTATCTGCAAGACAAATTCTGCAGGCTCTGGGCTTCATGGCATCCTGCATCCTACTGATTCCATATGCAAGACTGCATATGAGGAAACTTCATTGGTACCAGAAAAGTTTATGGAGTCAACATTCTCACAGTCTGGAAGCAATGATTCCTCTCATTCCCTGTCTACAACAGGAGTTTCTATGGTGGGCAAAGGCATGTCACCAAAACATGGGACGAGCCTTCACTCTCCCCCCTGCCAGCCAAACCTTAACAACATATGCCTCTGATTATGCCTGGGGAGCCCACATGGCAGGAAGATGCATTCAGGACATATGGACCCCAAAACAAATGCATCTACATATCAACCAGAAAGAGATGCTAGCTGTTCAAAATGCCCTAACACCCTTCAGGGACTTACTTCATCCAGGACAACTACTGATAAAGACAGACAACACCACACTCATGTGGTATATAAACAAGCAAGGGGGCACACACTCATACCCCCTTTGCAGATTAGCCATGGCACTGTGGGACACAGCTTTGACCTACCAAATACATCTTCAAGCTCAATTCCTGCCAGGAAAACAAAATACACTGGCAGACGATTTAATCAGAAACCTTAAGGATCCTCACGAGTGGATTGGAAACTAAATCCACAAGTCTTCAGTATGATAACAGAGAAATGGGGGATCCCAGACATAGATCTATTTGCCTCTCCTCAAAATTATCAATTGAAAAGATTCTGCACAAGGACTTATCACAGACAAGCATGGAATGTGGACGCCCTATCCTTCAGTTGGAAAAAACTATCAGTTTACGCCTTTCCTCCTCTGCCTCTTATCCCCAAGGTCCTCCTAAAAGTCAGACAAGAGAAACCAAAGATGATACTAATTGCCCTGGACTGGCCCCGCCAGTACTGGTACCCAATCCTAAGGAACTTGTCTCAATACCCAGCTTGGACCTTACCTCAAAGACCTCATCTACTGTCCCAGCAAAACAATCAGATCCTGCACAATCAACTCCAGACACTGAACCTGGCAGCATGGCTGATCATGTAGTTATACAAACAACACCTCTCAGTAAAGCTGTGATGGATGTAATTTTGGAAGCCAGAAGGCCTAGTACTAGAAAATCTTATGCTGACAAATGGAAGAGATTCTGTGCTTGGAATCAAGCACAAGGAACTGATACAACAGAACCAAATATTGCTCAGATATTACAATACTTAACTGAGATGCTTGACAAAGGCCTATTTTTCTCATCAATTAAAATTCATGCCTCTGCCATTTCAGCTCATTGCAATACAGAGCCACCAATCTTTTCTCATCCTTTACTAAAGCAGGATCTTTGAGGAGCAAAAAATTTAAGGGCTCCTCCTAGAAGATCATCATTACCTGCACGGGACCTCAATTATGTGTTGGAAAAGCTCACCCTGCCTCCATTTGAACCAGCTACTACCGCTGATATAAAGTTCTTATCATGGAAGACAGCACTGCTACAAGCAATTACTTCAGCAAGAAGAGTTTCAGAGCTACAGGCCCTCATGGCTGTAGAGCCTTTTATCATATTTTACCCAGACAGGGTGTCTCTGAGGACAAATCCTACTTTTATGCCTAAGGTGGTTTCCAGTGTGGCTCGTAACCAAACAATTCATCTGCCAACCTTTTATCCAAATCCGCAGAACAAGGGGGAGAGAATTCTGCATTCCTTGGACGTACACAGACAGCTAAGATTCTACTTGAGCAGGACTAAAGCTCTAAGAAAAACTGAGCAATTACTAGTGTCATATGCTGCAGGATCAGAAGGAAAGGCTATTTCAAAGCAGACAATTTCAAAGTGGTTAAGCCACTGCATCCATTTCTGCTACCTACACCATGGTAAACCTGTGCCAAGGGCATTATGTCTCATTCCACCAGAGCTGCTGCTACTTCAGCAGCCTTTCTCAGAGGAGTACCAACCAAAGACATTCTAGAGGTTGCTACTTGGAGTTCTGTTCACACCTTTACAAAGCATTATCATTTGCCTCAAAGTCCAGGGCAGGCTTTGCCACTGCAGTGCTGCAGGGCCTTATAGCTGCACCTAATGCTGTTTAGCTCCAGTCTCCCAACCATAGCTTTGGGATTCTACCCAAATGTAATGACTGCAACAGTGAAACACGAAGAACATAGTACAGTTGTGTACACATAAATGTAGATGTTCGAGTGTATTCTCTGATGTTCATTGTGTTTCACTGTTGCAGTCATTACACTTGGGTTATCCTGTTGGGCCAGTTCCAAAGTCTTGGTCTGGCGTCGGTTGCTGTCGCTTCTTCCCTGACGTCAGTGCGCCAGGGGTGTAAAAGTTGCAACCGACGCCATTTTCTTCCGTCTTTCTTGCCGCGCAGTGCTCGAAGCAAAGGCAGTTCACAAGTGCCGGTCGGCCGACTCCTGAGATTTTCAAAATTGAATTTCAGAACCGAAGTCTTCAATAAAGCTAAGCACCCCGTTGGGGGAACTTTTTCTTGCTCCAGACCGATGTTAGTAAAAGTTAATAATTGTATTTCTTGTGGGAAGCAAATACCTCATAAGGACTTTCATTCTTATTGCATTCCTTGCCAAGGCCCTGACTATGACGTTACTAGTTGTCGGTTTTGTGCTAGATTCAATAAACGCACTATTAAACGTCTGTTTGATTTTGCTTTACATTATTTTGGATGAAGATTTAACTATATAATGCCGTCAGAACAACCGACGACCAGAATGTATAAAAAACGCAAAGACAAAGAAAAAGACAGGCATCCGAGGTCCATAACCCGACGACGAAGCCTCTTCTAGGCCAGTCACCGGTTCGCCAGTTCTCAGTGAGGTGCTATCGAAGCCCCTGACACCCGCTACCTCAGAGCCACAGGCTGTAACCAACAGCCACGTGGAGACACCGAGGCCTGTGGAAACTCAAGGTATTGGGCCTACGGAAACTATACCCTCAGATGGGTCCAGAGCCGCTGAGCAGGCACTGGCCTCTGAGGGTGTTTTCAGACCTTCACAGCTTACAATTAAAGCTACTTACAGCAGCAAAGGCAAAGTCAAAAACACCATTAAAGACAAGGAAACAAGTGCAGCATTCTCCAGAACAGTCATCCATGCCAAAGAAAAGGTGCTTAAAATGGCCGAAGACCTTATTACCTTAATCAGGGGCTCCCATCCTCCTCCTGACAAAAGGCCTAAGCCAGACACTGATTATGATTCCTCTGATCAGGTTTCCATTTCTTCTGATTCTTCTTCTGAACAGGGCTATTCTCTACCTCCCTATGAGGACTCTGATGCTGAAGAGTCCATTCCTTCAGCCTCACCGCCTGAGGATTACTCCTTTGGGGAAACCCGGCATACCATGAGGGAGCATTTCCATTGGGAGAGCCAGGATTACTCAGAATCCAAGAAAAGGCTCAGAGATTTCCTTTTATTGCCTCAGCACAGGCCCCTAGCTTATCCCCCTTGTGCTTGATATTGTAGATGATGTTTTTTCTGAATCCAGTCTGTCTCCAGATTCTTTACCCCCTGCACCAGTAAAGCCAGACAGGTACTACAGGGGTCCCTGACTCTCATAAATTTCTTTACAAAACCCCCGCTGCAGACCCAGAAACAATTTCCCAGGGTCCTAAAGGGGTTGAAGCTTCCACTGCCAAAAATCCTGTCCCCTCAGATAGGGATTCCAGAGCTCTGGACAGATGCGGGAAAAAAGTTTACACTTCTGCTACTTTAGCTGTAAGAGCTTTAAACTGTCAGATGTTCTTCATTCCACATTGCTGCAGTCCTAACTATTGGGTAGTCCGGTGTCCCAGTCGGCCCATAATTCAAGATAGGTGACAACGTTGTCACGGCGCATGCATTAGACTGACGCCAGCGCGCCAGGTACGACGCGCACCGACGCCATATCCCTCTCAGTCTTTCTTTTCGATGCAGATGCAATGCAGAAGCAATTTTTGCAGTGTTGGCGTTTGCTCTGAAAGTTTCTGAGTTCAGAGTTTCAGACCAAATCGTTATTATTAAGTCTAGAATAAATATTTTGTTTTTTCTTTTTCTTGCCTCTCAGCATGTCAGAAAAGTGAATAACTGTATTTTGTGGGTAGATGGAAAATGGATACAAGACAAGTGGCCTGCCAGACTACAGCATCTATATCAACATGAAGAAAGAGATGTTAGCAGTCCAGCATTAATGGCTTTCACATGCTTAAATGTCAACAGTATCTCATGTCATTGTTAAAGCAGAAAATTGTTACAAATATAGAAAGTCCTGACAGTAAAGAAATGCAGGATTTATTGCATGCAGGTGAACAAGTGGGAAAGCATACTCTGCAATGTGGTTTTGATTCATTAGAGGCTTCTTGTAGAGCCGCAGCCACAGGCTCAGTTATTCGAAGACATGCTTGGTTGAAAGAACAAAGTTTACCTGACCATGTTAAAGTAAAATTATTGGATGCTCCACTACAGCATGATACTTTGTTTGGTGTTACGGCAGAAGAGGTGTTAAAGAAAATGGAGGATAAAGTAAAGTCAATGCAAACTGTGAAAGATTTCTTACAGGTTCAACCACCTAGATTTAGCAGAAACTGGCCTTCAAAAAATTGGTCCTTTCCAGTGTCAGACAGGCCACAAAGAGGCAGATACAGACCCCCAAGAGGCAGATCTCAGCCCCAAGGCTCCTACAGACCTAAACAATGGGGTGTTTCAGCCCCCAAAGGAGGAGAAGACAAATCACAACCTTACAGGAAACAGTCACAATGACTTCCCTCTGCAAATGCCAAGCTCTTACCAGTTGACAGCACCCCTTGGGGGAAAGAGAGCACTTTTCTCAAAAAATTGGCACATGATCACCCAAGACCAATGGGTATTGAATATAGTTTCTCAAGGGTACAGGTTCCACTTCCACACGCTTCCAAGATAAAAAGGTATGCCAAACCTGCCACAAAATCAATGGGCAAAGGCACAAAAACAGATTGCTACTCTTATGGATATGGGAGCTATTAAAAAAGTCCCACAAGAAGAACAGGGCCAAGGATTTTACTCACGGCTTTTCCTAGTACCCAGAAAAGACAAAGCCTGGAGACCAATACTGGACCTGTCAATCCTAAATACTTTCTTGGATGTTCCAACATTCAAAATGTTAACAGTGCAACAACTTCTGCCCATGCTGGGGGCTTGACTAGTTACACTGGATCTCAAGGAGGCATACCTGCACATCCCAATCAGACAGTCGTGCAGAAGATACCTCAGATTTATAGCAGGCTCAATGCATTGCCAATTCTCTGCACTGCCCTTTGGCTTATCTACTGCTCCCAGGGTCTTCACAAAATGCCTGGTACCAGTAATTGCATTTTGCAGACAAAAAGGAATTCAAATATATCCCTACTTGGACGACTGCCTTATTCAAGCAGAGAGCAAGGACATTCTACTAAAGCACTTGGCATTTGTAAAAAGATTGCTAATTTGCCTAGGATACACAGTAAACGAAAAGAAATCAAAACTAGTGCCCTCTCAAGAGATAATATTCCTGGGTGCAAGCTTAAATACAACTGCCCAGATGGCTTATCTCACGCCAGACAAACAAAAGCAACTGACTCATTACTTTCAAATGATGGCAACAAAGACCCAGTTCCCTGCAAGAAAAATTCTGCAGGCCCTGGGTTTCATGGCATCTTGCATTCTACTAATTCCATATGCCAAACTGCATATGAGGAAACTACAATGGTGTCTAGAAAGTGTTTGGACTCAGCATTGTCTCGGCCTGGAGACGATCATAACCTTGATTCCCTGCCTACAACAGGAGTTTCGATGGTGATCCCAGGCCTGTCACCACAACAAGGGACAGCCTTTCACCTTACCTACAGCCAGGCAGACAATAACAACGGATGCATCGAATTATGCCTGGGGAGCACATATGACAGGAAAATGTATTCAGGGCACGTGGCCCAAGGAACAAATGCATCTTCACATCAATCAAAAAGAGATGCTAGCTGTACAGAATGCCCTGACAGCCTTCAAGGACCTAATGCATCCAGGACAATTATTAATAAAGACGGACAATACCATAGTTATGTGGTACATAAGCAAGGGGGCACACATTCGTACCCCCTATGCAGACAAACCATGACTTTGTGGAACACAGTACTGACCTACCAGGTACATCTGCAAGCACAATTCCTGCCAGGAACAAAAAATACACTGGCAGACGAACTAAGCAGAAATCTCATGGATCCTCATGAATGGAAGCTAAATCCACAAGTGTTCAACATGAGAACAAGGGAATGGGGACTCCCAGACATAGATCTTTTTGCCTCCCCTCACAATTGCCAAATACAGAAATTTTGCAGAAGGACTTATCACTCTCAAGCATGGAAAGTGGATGCTCTATCTTTCAGCCGGAAAAACCTGACAGTCTATGCCTTCCCTCCGATGCGTCTTCGCACCAAGATGCTTCTAAAAGTAAGACAAGAGAGGCCAAAAATTATCCTGGTTGCACCAGACTGGCCACGCCAGCACTGGTACCCAATCCTAAAGATTTTGTCCCAAGGCCCACCTTGGCCTCTGCCTCAAATCCCTCATCCTCTGACACAGCAAAACAATCAGATTCTGCACAGTCAACTCAGAACCTTAAACCTGGCAGCATGGCAGATAATGTAGCCACTCAGACTGCACCTCTCTCTAAAGCTGTTATGGATGTAATTTTGGAAGCCAGGAGACCCAGCACTAGGAAATCTTATGCAGAAAAATGGAAGAGATTATGTGCTTGGAACCAGGCATAAGGGCTCGACCCACTGGTCCCTAATATGCCTCAGATTTTGCAATACCTGACTGAGATGTTGGACAAAGGCCTATCTTTTTCATCTATTAAATCCATGCCTCTGCCATTTCAGCTCATTACAATACGGATCCTCCTATTTTTTCACATCCTCTACTACGACAGTACCTCAGAGGATCTAAGAATATAAGACCCCCCCCCCCCCAGGAGAGCACCAGTACCTACTTGGGACCTCAATTTTGTTTTAGAAAAACTAACACTGCCTCCATTTGAACCAGCCAGCACAGCTGATCTAAAATTCTTGTCATGGAAAACTGCTCTGCTCCTAGCAATAACTTCATCAAGGAGAGTCTCAGAGTTACAGGCATTGATGGCTGTGGAACCTTTCCTCATTTTTCACCAGCACAGGGTTTCTCTAAGGACAAACCCAACATTCATGCCAAAAGTGGTCTCCGATGTGGCCTTAAACCAAACCATTCATTTGCCTACGTTCTAAACAAATCCCCAGAATAAAGGGGAAAGACTTCTGCATGCTTTGGATATACACAGGCAGCTACGATTTTACTTGGACAAAACAAAAGCTTTCAGAAAAACTGAGCAACTGTTTGTAGCTTATGCTGCAGGATCACAAGGAAAACCTATTACAAAGCAGACAATCTCCAAATGGATAGGACACTGCATCCCCTTCTGTTATGCACAACATGGCAAATCTGTGCCTAAGGACATTAGGCCTCATTCTACCAGAGCAGCAGCCACTTCAGCAGCTTTCCTCAGAGGGGTACCAAGGAAAGACATATTAGAAGCTGCAACCTGGAGCTCAGTGCACACTTTTACCAAGCACTACCACCTACCTCTCTACTCCAAATCCATAGCAGGCTTTGCCACTGTAGTTCTGCAGGGCTTGTTAGCCTCGCTAAATCCAATCTGGACCCAGCCACCCAACCTCAGCTTTGGGATTCTACCCAAGTGTAATGACTGCAACAGTGAAACACGATGAACATAGTACAGTTGTGTACCTACCATAAATGTAGATGTTCGAGTGTATTCACTGTTGCAGTCCTAGTTACCCACCCACCATCCCCCTCTGTGCTGGGACTATTCTGTACTTCTCAACTCTATACAACCTATGTGGTGTATTTGCTTTTAGTAGAAGGAAATGTGTATAGTAATATATGCATGGTGGTTTGGCATATGTTTATTTTTTCAGCCTTCATATCTGGGGGCACCTGACATCTGGGGCAAGAAAAACTGAAGAAAATGGCGTCGGTTGCAACTTTTATACCCCTGGCGCACTGACATCAGGGAAGAAGTGACAGCAACTGACGCCGGACCAAGACTTTGGAAATCGGGCCCGACTGCAGGTCGCCTGCCAGCAGGACAACCCAAGTGTAATGACTGCAACACTGAATACACTCTAACATCTACATTTATGGTAGGTACACAACTGTACTTTGCAGTCCAGGTTACCCTCCCGCCATCTTCCTGTCATTCTGGAGTTTATCTTTCCTTCTCTATCTTCTACAACCTATGTGGTGTATTTGCTTTTAGATGAAGGTAAAGTTTATATTGATGCATGTATGTATGTCTATGTGTATATACATATATATATATATATATATATATATATATATATATATATATATTTTTTTTTTTTGCTACCTTTTTGGGGGCACCTGACATCGGGGAAAAGAAAAACTAAAGAAAATGGCGTCGGCTGCATGTTTTATACCCCTGATGACCTGACGTCATGGAAGAGAAGACAGCAACCGACGCAGGACCCAAGACTTAGGAATTCAGGCCGCCTGAGGGCAACCTGCCAGCAGATTACCCTAAATGTAATGACTGCAACCGTGAATACATTCGAACATCTACATTTATGGTAAGTGTACACAACTGTACTTTTTATCTCAACTGGTCAAAGATAATCTGAAGAGATTATGTATTTTTGTCTTGCTCTTTTACCTTATTGTGTTCAAACGTCTGAAGTCACACTGGGCAGGTGGCTTTCAGAAGATAGTAAATGTTGTACCAAAAACAGCAAATCTTTGACATACTTTTGCTCAACGTTTTCTGGAATTCATAAATTCCAACGCCTTGGATCAACTTATTCACACCCCCTCCAGGGGCAGCAATATCCTAGACCTGGTCATTACCAACATGGGCCACCGGTGTTCCACACCAGAGATCAATTACTTGTTGGTCAGATCCGACCACAGGCTAATCACCCTAGACATCCACATCCCTCCCCCACCCCCAATTAAGGAAACCACCGTAAAAATCTTCTCCAAAGCCAACTTCACACTTCTTAAGACAGAAGTGGCAAACTTCATGACACCCATGCAGATGGACAATAGAGGTATGACTGCTGAATCCTATACAAATGCACTTTATAAGCACTTACACGAGTGCATGGATCATGCTATTCCTAATAGAACCAAGATGCTATCTTCCAAAAAAAGGAAGCCAATCTGGTAGTCCTCTGCCATAAACAAACTCTACAACAGAAGAAAGAAACTGTTGCAAAAAAAAGTAAAATCCCATGACTGGAGGAATTCCATGGTCAACCTCAGTAAGAAGCTGAGATCCCTCATAAAATCCTCCAAAGCTAGTTACGAAAACAATATTGCCACTGACTCTAAAGACAACCACAAAGCATTCTATAGCTATGACAAGAATCTCAGTGGCAACACTCAGATCTGCTCTGAGTTATAGCACAATGACACTAAATATACAGAACCAACTGATATTGCCAACATCCTGGCAGATAGGTTCAATGCTAACTTTACCCCCCTCTCACCCCCTAGAGGGCCCATCTCTATACTGGAAGAATGCAAAGTTCCTGTAATCACGGCTGCACAGGTAAAAAACACACTCTCCAAAGCCAATAACACAGCATCAATGGGACTTGGCAATATCCCAGGCTGCGTTCTACACGAACTACAGAATGAACTCGCACCCTACCTAAGTACCATGTTCAGTTATAGCCTCACCTCAGGCTTTGTGCCCACTGAATGGCGCACCGCGATGGTTATCCCATTCCACAAAGGGGGAGCCACGACGGACCCCGGGAACTACCACCCCATTAGCCTGATGAGCCTGGTCTGCAAGGACATGGAACATATCATCATGGAACTTATAAACAAAGACATTGATAATCTCTAAACTCTGGACACTACCCAGTTCGGATTTGTAAAAGGCAGATCATGTCTCCTAAACCTGATTGACTTCTTTGAAGCAGTCACCAAAGCCATAGATGAGGATAAGGTGGTTCACACAGCTTATCTAGATCTTGCCAAGGCTTTCGACACCATCCCCCACTCTGGAATTATAGATAAGCTCATTAAACTAGGTATAAATCCCTATGTCACAAGATGGGTTGCCAACTGGCTCATGGACAGAACCCACACTGTGAAAGTAGCAGACTCCAAATTCGACTTCAGACCAGTGACAAGTGGAGTACCACAGGGTTCAGTCCTGGGTCCTCTCCTGTTTGGTATCTACTTCTCTGAAGTACAGGCTAACACAGAAGGTCTTTGGCTAGCAAAGTTTGCAGATGTCTGCAAACTAGGAGCTATAATCGAAACTCCTAACGATGTGGACATACTACAAAAGGGCCTCATTGAGACAGATGCCTGATGTCAGAGACATGGCCTGAAGCTCAATGCCAACAAGTTTATTGTCATCCCCTTTGGTAAAAACTCTGTACCCATGAACTACCACATAGCTGGTAGTCTACTTAATGCTGAAAATGTTATAAGAGACCTTGAGACACAGGTGGACAGTAGTCTCTCCTTTGATAATCACATCACCACAGTGGTCGGGAAATCCTTCTATGTGGCTCACCTCATAACAAAAGGTTTCTCATCCAGAAAAAAAAGAGGTCATTGTTCCCCTCTACTCATCACTCATTAGACCCATTATGAGTACAAAACCCCTATTTGGTATGTACCTCAAAAGACATCTACAACAACTGGAAAGGCCACAGAAATACCTCACAAATAGGATTACCGGCCTCAAACAGATGCCCTACGCAAACCGTCTCAAAAAACTCCAGCTTTACTCCGTCGCATATTGCCTATTCAGAGACGATCTCTGCCTAACATAACCAGAGCTGTTGGACATGCTCCACTTTAAGAAATCCCAACCCCTCCGAGCTACATGCTGTAGGGACCTAAACCTTGTCACCACAATAAACAGAACATGCTGGAGGGATAGATTCCTGTCCTAGAGATTTTCCATACTCTGGAACAGACTACCTATCTATGTTAAACAGAGCTCCTCATTAGCACTCTTCAAGAAAAATCTTGATGATTGGATGGGAAATAGGGAATTCACGCCAGGGATCACTTCTGTGGCTCTGCTCGACAGAGGCACAGGAAAATAATTTTCTTGGGTGGCGAAAGCCAGGGTACATTTTTGGCTAGGCTTATATCGGCTCTAGGGCCAATAGCCTAGTACCTACCTATGAACCTATTTTCATTCCCCACTTTCAGTAAGGCAGTAACTACATCTCAAGCTTTTTTTTTTCAAAAAATACATCTTGGATGATATTTGTGTAGCACAATTCTGGGCTTCTGTACTCAAGCCACTACAAACTAGATGTGAGCTTGAGGTCTAGATCCTGCTTTGGGACCGCTATCATGCTTGGAATGTTTTCACAATACCCTCCCTTTGCCCTAAGGGTTTAAAGAGGATGAACTAGATCATCCTAGCTAAAAAAGCTGTGCACTTGTGCACTTAATATGATGGTAGTTGTAGGTGGCCTGAGTCCATTCTCTTCACCATACCCGCCCTCCTCCTACTGGCCTACAGATGTCATGGTCTAAGGGAAGGCCCCCTACAGTTTGTGGTTGTGTATCCTTTTATGTTGCTTTGCTGTTGAGGGGCATACTTCACATCTCGTGAGTAGGTTGGAGCATGGTGCAGTTTGTGTAACGAGCTGAAGCATAAGTGAGCTGACATAGATGTGAGATCAAAAGCCTATGATTTTTAAGAGGATTGACTCTGATGTAGCATTTTGGTTAAATACATAGCTTTTTTCCTGTAAACTGTAGTGCTTTAAATGTCTTTGATAAAACATTTCTTGAAGGTAATGGATTTGCCAATTTCAGCACTAATTTAAACAGTAAATTGTCTTCTGTTGAAGATATGAATGACACTATTGAGCTAATTAGTAAAAGTGTGAGGATATAAGAGATTGTAGACCCTATATGGGATAAAAATGTAGTTTACAATTTTGCTGTATTTCTCTTTTAGTGTTGGTTTTGTTGAAGCCATCAATGGGAGATTACTCTTTGGAAGTATATACTAGGTCCTTTGTATACATAATAGGGAAAATGATAAAAAAATGCTGTTTTTATTAAAAAAAAAAAAGAATAAAACGTGACAAAGCATATTCTCCCTGTTTTCTTTATGTATTGCAATTAGCAACAAATGTGAAAGATGTGTTGGAATTCGGTGCCACTCATTTTGGAAGCTAGTTGTATGTTGAATACATTTTAACCTGTTGTTGTCATACTCTTTGCTGCTGTTTTATGGTTATTCACATTTGTTTGCCAGTAGATCTGAAGTAGGAAGTTCATTTGTCAGCAACCTGTGGGTCTTGGATCCAATATCAGATCCGAGCCGGCAACTTGTTTCAAGCTAATGGATCCGAGCTCCTAGCTCCTCCCTTCACCCATAATCCCCTGCTAACCCTCCATGACCCCAGATCTAGTTTGCTGCGCTTGTGGATGGCTGGATCCCCTTGAGCTCGTCAGCTAAGTGGAATTGTACTGCATTTACTGTATTTTTCCTGTCAAGATTTTTCTTTTTTAGTTAAATTAAATAAGAAAAAGTGTGTAAGTGTTAGGTTCCCTTATTATTTTTTACTTTAATTAGTTCCCCTCCCTTCGCTGGTCATTAGTGTGTGCATGTGTGTTGTGTTTCTTTTTGGGGCCTGTGTGTGTGTGTGTGTGTAGTTGTTTTCTCTTTAAAAAATGGCTGAGGCCCCAAAAGCCATATTTTCTAAATGTACCGAGTGTGGCCGTAAGCTCTCCCCGGCTGATGGCCACACTCGGTGCGTTCGGTGCCTTGGGGTTGAACACCTTACCTCAGGCTGTACCATCTGTGCAGCGTTCAACCCCAGGGCACTGAAAGAGCAGTGGTCGAAGCTGGTCCTTGTGGGACTTTTACCCCCCGGACTCAGCTTCGGCCTCCGCTGCCTCTGCTGCTCCCGTGGCTCCACCACAGCCTGTGGTTGCTGCCACTCCTGCCCCCCTGCCTCCGTCCGGGACTCAAACTCCCGCTAAAGTGTCGGAGGCCAGGAGGGAGAAGCACCACAAGTGGCGGGCCGAGACCTCCGTTTTGGCCCCACCAGCTAAGCGGGCTTCTCCCTCCACTGCTTCTAGGTCTCCTCCTCCTCGGCTCTGATCCCCCTGTTTCTCCCCGGGGCCCGAGGAGGAGGAGACCCGATCTCCGTCGAGGTCATCGAGGCGGCATTCCAGGCCTACCTCGGTGGCCTCTTCGAGATCTACTTGTAGTATATCCGATGCAGATTTGGACCGGATGATGCGAAGATTCATCTAGGCCCAGCTGCAGATGGAAGTGCTCTTGCCTCCTCCCCCCCCCTCCGGGGGGGAAGCTCGACACCCTTTTTCCATCCTATTGCTCCTTCTCCGACCCGCTATCCGGGTTCGGAGCGTTCGGAGCCGAGCAGCATTGGAGCCAGGGGTGGGTCGGCGCCAACAGTACTTGGTACTTTGGACCCGACCCTGCTCTTGTAGCCTGTCAGATCCGACCTCTCGGAGCCGTGGTCCGAGCTTCGGATCCGGGGGATTCAGTGTGCCTTCGGCTCCATCTAGGTCGGAGCCCACTGGTCCCTCGGATCCGATGCGCCGGCTCCGATCCCTTCATCGGATCCGAGTGGGAGCCGAGTTTCGGATCCAATAGAGAGTGGCTCTCCCTCGGCCTTCGATGTTGTGGAGAGGGCTCTGTTGAGAGCATCCGGACCCCCGGTCCTTGCATCGGCTCCTCCCTGCACTCCCTCTCTGCTGGGGCAGGCTTCCATCACCCGGCCAAAGGGACAGCCTGCTTCGATGTCACAGATGGTTCCATTGGAACAAGATGTTGCTGGCGAGGCCTCCTCGGACAGCCCCTCGCAAGCATAAGTGCAAAAGGAGGCGCGTGGACTCCCCTGAGTCCTTAACCGAGGACACGGACTTGGAGGAAGGGGAAGGCTCCCCAAGATCGCCCCCTGAGGATGTCTCCTTTGGAGACATCATGGAAATGCTGAGGATCAGAGGTGGGTGGTCTGCCCCAAGTCTTCCTCTGACGAGTCCGTGTTTCTGGAGGCATTCGAGGCAGGCCCGTCTACCTCTTGGGTGTCCTCTCCGGCCGACCCCCTGGTGGACCTCATTACCACCAGGGCGTGGAAGGATCCGGACACCGTGGAGCCAATACCGAAACGCCTGGATAGAATTCTTAGCCCCCCCCCCTCAGACCGATCACATCGGAGTAAGGGGCCCCCTGTAGATGCCATGTTGACGGCGGCAGCCACGAAGAGGGAATTGGCTCAGGAGAGCCCCTCAGTCCATCCACCGAGCAAAGAGTCCTGTTTGATGGAACGCTTAGGGAAGCGAGTTTTTAGTTCAGCAACCTTCTCGGTAAGGTCTCTGAACTATATGGCACATGTCATCAGGATGCAGCAGGATCTTATCAAAGAATACGCTGTATTCCCACCCCCCCACCCCCCCCGAGTCCATGTCGGAGGATGACAAACTATTGTACTCCACCCAAATGGCCACTCTGAGATCAATTTCAAACACCTCTATGCGGCTATTGTCCCACGCTACAGAGGGAGCCGCTAGGGCTAGCGGAGCAGGCCTAGTCATGAGACGTCAGGCCTGGCTCCGTCATTGCGATTTTGCGGAGCCCTTTAAAGCGTCCTTCGCGAACGCCCCTTTCGATGGTTCTGCCCTGTTTGGCAAAACAGTTCGCAAGACACTTGTCCAGAGCGAGAAGGACGGGAAGACGTTGTCTGCCGGTGGAGTCCGCTTCTCTGCTCCCCAGCGGTCCTTTTTGAGGAACCAAAAGGGTCAGAAGAAGATGTGGTTCCAAAAATCACAACATTCCCAACCCGCTCCGGATAACCAGTCCTACCGTGGCAGAGGTGGACAAGGGAGGATGGCGCCCCAGGGGCAGAGGAGCTCCGAGAAACTTTGGGTCCAGAGAACCTTTCTCTGAGCGGCCCGCGCAGCAGCCCTGAGGGGTTGCCCGGCTGCTCCACTCTGGAGGCAGTCGGGGGGCGCTTCTCGAAACACCTAGCGGCATGGGAGTCCATCACGACAGACCGCTGGGTGCTTCGCATTATATCCAGAGGGTACAAAATACCATTACTCCATGTCCCCAAATCCAAGAACCTCCCCGATGTACCACCCAATCAGAGGGAGGCCACAGCTGCAGAAATTCGGCAGCTGCTAAGAAAAAGAGCCATCCAGCCCATCCCCCAAGACCAGCTCGGATTAGGGTTCTACTCCAGGTTCTTTTTGGTGCCAAAAAAGACGGTGGACTTGAGACCGATCCTAGACCTTTCCCGCTTGAACCTGTCAGTAACCAAGGAAAAATTCTGAATGGTCACTCTTCAATCTATTCTCCCCCTTTTAAGGGAGAACAATTGGATGTGCTCCATAGACCTCAAGGATGCGTACTACCACATTTTAATGGACGAACGATCCAGGAGGTTCCTTCACTTCCGGCTGGGGGCCAGTCACTACCAGTTCAGGGTGCTTCCCTTTGGCCTCACCACAGCCCCCAGGGTGTTCACCAAGGTATTAGCAGTGATTGCGGCCCACCTGAGACTCCAGGGAATACAGGTCTTTCCTTACCTGGACGACTGGCTCCTGACCGCACCAACAAGGCATCTACTCTGCTCAGCCAGAGACTTCTTTCTCCGTCTAGCCCCATAGTTAGGCATTACGATCAACGTCGACAAATCTCTTCTGGCTCCAACGCAGGTCATAGAATTTATAGGTGCCAGAATAGACACCAGAGAGTTGCGAGCCCTCCTAACTTCCGAGAGAATCCGGAACTTACAACTCCATGTGCGGGCTATCCTACAATCATAGACTTCACCAGCGGAATTGGTCCTGAGGGCACCAGGCTCCATGGCGGCAGCGATTACGCTCCTTCCATGCACCCATTTGAACATGCGGGTACTGCAATGGACTCTTCTAGTGCAATGGTCTTTTCTATCTCTTCCTCTCCACCATCCCATTGCTATCAGCAAGGCTTGCAGGAGGGCGCTACTATGGTGGCTCCAAGCATCGAACTTCCATATGGGCCGTCCCTTCTGCACCTCTCCCCCTCTCGCCATGGTGACCACGGACGCTTCCCGCCTCGGGTGGGGGGGGCATTATTCAGGCAGGACAGTCCAAGGCACGTGGAACGATACAGAGACCTCCCTGCATATCAACGTTCTGGAGATGAGAGCGGTGCTGTTTGCGTTGCAAGCACTTCAGGACCTCCTCCCCACAGGAATGATTGTAATTCAGTCGGACAACATGTCGGTGGTCTGGTACATCAACAAACAGGGGGGAACCAGATCTTACCCTCTATGCCATGAAGCCATGAGAGTGTGGGAATGGACGATCTCCTCCAACCGCTTTCTGATTGCAACGCACATTCCGGGGAGGACCAACATCCTAGCGGACAAGCTCAGTCGCACCCTCCTTACCCCGTACGAGTGGTCTCTCAATCAACTAGTAGCGAAGCAGATATTCGCAACATGGGGGCAACCCTGCTGCGATCTTTTTGCGTCTCCATCAAACACCAAATGCGGCAATTTCTTCGCTCTAATCCCCCCTCCAGGGGAAACTCTCAAGAGACGCTCTGGTGCATGCTTGGCCACCCGGTTTACTCTATGCCTATCCTCCTCTACCACTAATGCTACAACTCTTACAGAAAGCCTCACGGCTGGGGAGCAGGATGATCCTCATTGCCCCATTCTGGCCTTGGCAAATTTGGTTCCCTTACCTGTGGTCTCACCTTGTGAATCACCCTTGGATTCTAGATCCCACTCCGGATCTCATCTCCCATCTGTCGAAATTACCGATCCCAAACCTGGACAATCTGAAACTGACAGCTTGGTTGCTCCAGTTCCACTCCTAGTTAGGACTCCCGGTATCTCTTCACCTGTTAAAGCCATCCTCGTGGCAGCGCATAAGCCCTCCACCAGGAAAGTGTATTTCAGTAAATGGAAACGTTTTTCCATCTGGGCGGAGCATCATGATCTATATCCCTTTACGGCTCCTCTTCCATCCATATTAGACTTCCTAACTGAACTCTTTCAGGAACGCGCTAGTTGTTCAACTGTCAAAGTGCAATTGGCAGCCATATCACATTACCATGTGGGACATGATACAGGGCCTTTGATGTCGGCCAAGTTGTGTAAAACCTTTCTCAAGGGCACCTTTTTACTTAGACCCCCTGTAAAGGAAGCCGTGCCCCCATGGGATCTTACATTAGTTCTTCAAGCCTTGACTGCTCCACCCTTTGAACCCGCTGCTTCAGTAGATCTCAAATTCTTGTCATGGAAAACAGCATTCCTTGTAGCCATCACTTCAGCAAAAAGAGTGTCGGAGCTTCAAGCTCTCTCTGTGAAGCCTCCTTACCTGATCTTTCACTCAGAGTGTACCTCAGGATCAATCCATCTTTGCTTCCCAAGATAGCATCAGAAACCAACATAAATCAATCCATAAATTTATCGGTTTTCTTCCCTAAATATCAGAATAAGGGAGAGTACAAGCTGCACTCATTAGATGTTCATAGGCAGCTTCGCTTTTATACTCATAGGACAGCTGGCCATAGACAATCCGACCAGCTGTTCATTTCCTTTGCCAAATTTAACTTGGGGAAAGCTATCTCAAAAGTATCTTTATCTCGCTGGATTTCTCAATGTATCCTATTGGCGTATCAAGCCTCGGGTAGACCCGCACCCGAAGGAGTTCGTGCTCATTCCACCCGCTCCATTTCTACCTCTGCGGCCTTCAAGTCTAGAGTTCCGTTGGATGATATTTGTTCTGCAGCCACTTGGGCTTCATCTCATACCTTTATTAATCACTATAAACTAGACGTGCTTTCTAGAGGGAGAGCATCCTTTGGCTCTGCGGTGCTTCGTAATATCCTTCCATGATGGCCACCCAAGGTCCAGGTAGCTGGAGACTCTGTCCCACAGGTTGCTGACAAATGAATTTCCTACTTCAGATTAAGAAGTTATGTACTCACCATAACGTTCCATCTGAGTAGGTAGTTTCATTTGTCTGCCACCATCCCCCCCTCCTTCCCCCTGGCCTTCTTCGGATCTACTGGTAGTTGGATATCCTTTTGTTGGATATATATTGAGGGGCAAACTCGATCTGAGGTCATGGAGGGTTAGCAGGGGATTATGGGTGAAGGGAGGAGCTAGGAGCTCGGATCCATTAGCTTGAAACAAGTTGCCGGCTCAGGTCCGATATCGGATCCAAGACCCACAGGTTGCAGACAAATGAAACTACCTACTCATATGGAATGTTATGGTGAGCACATAACTTCTTATTTTGCTACTTTTTTGATATTTTCTTACAAAAAAAGTAAAAAATAGAGTGGCAACTTTGTTCAATTTGTGATGTGCTACCCATGTGTATACGTGTATGTGTGTGTACATGCGTGCACGCATCTGTATATGTAATACATGTGTACACTTGTTTATATTACATATGTGTGTATTTATTAATTGTGTGTGTGTTTCTATAGTTATGGGCATTCAGAAGCCATGTAGCTAAAACAGTTAATGTCCTTAAGGGGTCATTTGCATATATCCCATAGGCTTTTATTACAGGTGGTTTAAGGTATCACCCAGTGAAAATTATAATTTGATGTTTTTCTTGCAGTTTTTACTGAATGGTTTGTTGCTCTGACCTTTTTATATTTGTTGGCATAACTTTTGTTATCCCAATTGACAGGAGAGTTATTAAAAACATGTGGGCATAGAAGGGGTTGATTACACAAGAGTCTAATTAACTTAAACCTCTTGACTAGGATTGGGTTTGAACTGCAAGCCATACAATTCTACAGATGGACGTTTAAATCACTGACAACCAGGTAGGAGCTCAGATGTATGACTTGAAGCATTTTAAAGTTACAGTCAGGATATGATCCCAACAGTAAAGTGAAAATGAAATGTTAAAATATCTAGAAGTAAACAGATTTTAAAGTGTGTAATTGCCTAGCACTGTGAGATAGTGTCTGTTGCAGTTATCCTAAGAACTGAAAAGTAGTAATTTAGTAAAATAATTCATAGAATCATAGGAAGTTACTAGGCTATTGGCCCTAAGGCCCTTGTAAGCCTAGCCAAGAGTTTAGCCTATGCATAGACAAATCAGCATCCGATGCCCCTGTCCAGCAGGGACACTGGTGGAATCCCAGGGATGTATTTTCTATTTCCCATCCAGTTATCCAGATTGCGCTTAAAAAGGACTAAAGAGGTACTCTGCTTGATTTGGAGAGGGAGTATATTCCATGGATGGGGGAGTCTTTGGGACAAAAATCTGTCCCACCAGCAAGTCCTATTGATGTCACAGACCAGGTTGAGGCCACGTGTGCGGGTTACTCGCGTGGAGCTTGACTTGTGGATATGCAGCAGTCCCATCAAGGTGGGGTCCGAGATTGCCTCGTATGCCAGACAGAGGTCACCTCTGAGGAGTCTGTATGAAACAGAGTAAAGGCATAGGGCTTTTAGCCTGTCAGTGTATGGAAGATTTTTGAGGCCCTGGATTCTCCTTGTGGGGAACCTCTGTGGTCTCTCCAGCTGCTGCATGTGCTTTGCGAGGTACATGCCGAATGGGGTGTTGTACTCAGTAATGGGCCGTATAAGGGAAGAATACAAGGCATGTTATGACCTCCTTGTCCCTGGATGAGATACCCTTATTTGCGAGGTGGGCCATGTAGAAAGATTTCTGTACAATGGAAGTAACATGGTGGTCAAAAGTCAGGCTGCTATCAATCTGGGTGCCCAAAACCCTCACGACTGACTGCGTGCTTAGAACGTTATTTATGTGATCATTTGTGGGACATCTCTCTCCCCAAAGGGGATGATGAAGCATTTTTTTTGTATTCAGCTTGAGGCCATGTTTCTGGCATCAGTCATTTGTTTGGGTGAGACCCTCTTGGAGGATGTCCACGTCAGCTCCCAACTTGCAGTCATCTGCAAACTTGGTCAGCCATACCCCAGTGGTTTTGGCCTGTACCTCAGAAAAGTATATCCCAAATAACAAAGGTCCCAAGACTGAACCCTGGGGTACGCCACTCGATATGGGTCTACTGCTAGAGGTGGCTTCCCCTATTTTTGACTAGGTGGTTCTATCAGTGGGGTTCCTATTTTCTTATCAAAAGATAACAGAATCGAATGGCCGAAACATCGAAACGGCCGCTTTTCGAAGTTTGAATTGTGGGATCGCAGTACAGTGAAGATTGGGATATTTGCCCTTTCCTCACTGTAGTGCAATCTCGGATTTGGAATATCTATTTAGCGGGAGGTGTGGGGAGCACAGCCCCCCCCCCCCACACACACAATAAAAGTTTCGAAATGCGGCCGTTTCAATGTTTCGGCCATTCGATTACATTATCTTTTGATAACGTAATATGAACCCCTATCAGTGAGCCAGTTGGTTACCCATCTGGTAACATACGGATTGATGCCTAGTTGAGAAATTTAATCTATTATGCCTGAGTGGGGAATAGTGTTGAAGGCTTTGGCCAGGTCAAGGTAGGCGGTGTGCACTGTCTTCCCCTCATCGGTGGCTTTGGAGACTGTCTCAAAAATGTCGACCAGATTTAACAGACATGACCTCTACTTGACGAAGGTGTGAGATCGATTGTTTGGAGGTTGCCAATGTCCTTGTTAATGATGTCCATGATCCATTCCAAGGCCTTGCAGATCAGGCTAGTTAGACTGATGGGTCTATAATTTCCCGGGTCAGTGGATGGACCACCTTTGTGTAAAGGGATAACGGTGGCTGTCCTCCACTCAGCTGGAACAAAGCCGGTACTCAGGCTTTGGTTTAATAGGGTGCATAATGGTGTTGTAAGTTTCTGCCTGAGTTCATGTAGGATGCAGCCTGGGATGTTACCAGGTCCCATGGAGGCTGTATTTTTTGCCTTTGAGAGAGCAGTGATAACCTGATCCCTAGATATAAGGGGAAGGGGGCAGGTACTGGGAATGTCCTGCTTTACTGATGGGGGGGACAGAGTGGTGAAATTTTCACTGAATCTGTTAGTCAGCAAGTTTGCTGTATCTACGGCATTGTATATGTGGTGTCCTTGACCATCAATTCTAAACAGATATGGGTACTACCTTTGAGATTACGGACATATGTGAAGAAGGCCTTATGATTGTCTCTTGTAGATGTAGCCTATTTGGACTTGGCTTGCTTTGGAAGATTTCACTAGTGCTCTTATTTGTTTATTTAGGCTAAGGAGACATTGCTTCCAATTGGACACCTGTTCCTTCTTGGTCCTGGTCAGCAATGTTTTTCTTTTGTTATAGAGTTTATTTATTGCAGATGCCCACCAGACAGGTTTACTCTTCCTTGCAGAGGATGATTTAGTCCTGGCAGGTATTCCTGATTCAATACAGCTGTATAAATGTTTGTGTAGTAATTTGGTATAGTTTTGGATACTGGTGCCAGTTCCTAGATAGGGGGAGGGGGCTGTGAACACCATCCCTCAGGAGGCTATAATCAGCTTTGGAGAGGTTGCTTTGATTGACCCTAGCTAGAGGGGGATCGGGGGAGATGGTGACTTCAAATGTGACCACTTTATGGTCGGATCTTACAAGGGAGGATGATACTGCAGGGATGCTGCAGTGGTTACTCATGTTGGTTAATACCAAGTCCAAAATATTATCACCTCTTGTGGGGGTATTGACTAGCTGTTCAAAAGCATTTGCACTGACAAAAATCAAAGAATCTCTGGGCATTTGTGTTCTGGCAAGAGTAGTTCTTCCAGTCTGTTTGGGTAGTTAGTCACCCAAGATCTGGGTAAAGGGTTGAATCTTGACAGACTCGAAGAGGTCTAGCTAGGCAGTTTGGGCATCTTGGGTCAGATTTGGGGGCTGGTAGTTAGCTATGATTTGTATAGTGGTCTTGTCAGTAGGCACTTGGAGTGGCTCCTATTCGTCATACTGTTTGACCAGCCTGGAGGTGTGTATCTCTTTAATGTATATTGAAACTCCACCTCCTTTGGCTATACTACCTACAGTTTGGGGTCCAAATGTATGATAGGATGAGTAAATGATAGGATGAGTAACTAGGTAAGGCTGGGGTGCTGTCCACAGTTTTGAACCAGATTTCTGTGACCACATAGATGTCCGCATTTTCCAGGATTAGGAATGTTTGCAATGAGTGCAGTTTCATCTTTAGACGCCTAGCGTTTAGCAGCATGACCTTTAATTTGTGTTTTGTTGGTAGTTTTAACCTCATGACTTTTCCTAAAAAAAACTCTATAAAATGACACATTGTTTGAAACTGAATTGCCTGCTTCTAATTTTCTTTATAAAAAATGGCATGCAGTGGGTTAATTTGTTTAAAATGTGGAGTAAGTGATCACATAACCATATTCTGTTCCACTAGTACAGAAGAAAATGCTAGTAGAAATGTGAAAGCTGGTAATGCCTGCTACAGATGTTGTTCCCATGGAGTGTGATAAGACTTTAGCTAGAATAATTAAATCAACATTCTATTATTTCACTAACTAAGCTAGTGAAATGTGTACTGTGTGTTTGAAAGGAAGAGATGTTTAAGCTCTGATAGAGTCTGGCAACACAATTACCCTGTGTTATGGAAAAAAAAAAAAGATCATATGCATTCATGGTGGTATACAGGGATTCCACATTAGATATGAAGACATTTCAAACAGTCATTGAAAAATGTATGCATCCTGTAACTTTAACCCCTGACTTGATTAATTTTATTAGGAAAATGTTTCCCCCTTTTTAAACACTGTGGAAATCATGGGAAAAGGGAGTATCTGTAGAGATAGTGTGGCAGGTTGGTGTACTTAATAGAAAGAGGTAAAGCAACAGCTTGATATACCCAGCCAGTATTAGAACAGTGAGGAAGGAAACAAGATGGTGACACTCATATGGAGTCACAAAATCCAAACCAGTATAAGGGAGTTGGCATAGAAGCTACAAAAGGGACTACAGTCTGACTGTAGTTAGATTGTAGAAAGGATCCTGTCGGCTACCAGAAATCTACCCCCATGATAGAGCATCAGAAACCCAATACTGTAATGAATGCTGCTATAGGAACTGAAGATTAGCTTTTCGAAAATTATGTAGTAAAAAATTAGTACAAGACAGAAGTCTCACAGAGACTTAAAAGAAATGTTAATACATATGCAGAGATGGTAAAAACAGAAATAGGACACTTAAATGGGGATCCTTAGGACAAAGAAATGGTAATATGTACTAAAACTAAGATACGTAATAAAATGCTGAGTTCTAAACCTATTGATATTCAAGGGGTGTAGAAAAATAAAGGGGGAAAACGCTCAAGAGATTTGTACAGATAATGGACAGGTTAAAGTAGAAGATTTTTGTCTATAACTACATTTTGCAGAAGAAATATAAAAAATGCAGTAGCAATCTTTTTGATTGAGGAAACTATACCTAGCACCACAAGACAAGTTAATGAAGAAAGTAACTTTGCATTGGTGGACCTGCAGTTAATGCATAAACTTAAAAAAGACACCCCGTGGGAGGATAATACTGTAAGCAGAATTAGAGAGAATATAACCAAGGTTTTAAGGGAGGGTAGTGAACAGGACGTTGTCATTACTCTTGCCCTTTTTTTTACTTAAAGGAGGATCTGTTATGCAGATTAAGCAAAGAAAGGAAAGAAATACTGCATTGGTTACTAGTGCCAAAAATCTATAGGACACTAGTTACAAAGTTAGATCATAGTTCAGTGTTACGCGATCACTTGAGGATGGACAAAAATAAGGCAACACTACCAGAAAAATTTTATTGGCCTGACGTAATGAAACAGAGCGAGAGAGAGAGAGAAAATTTCTGTCAGAAAACTGCACTCCAGCCAGTATTTAAGAGCCCATAGATCCCAGTGCCTAGAGGTATTGCTGTTGGCATTGTGGGACCAGGGGTAAATCTAGCCAGTGAGTGTCAGTATTTAGTAGATGTCCTTCTATTCAGTGTTGCAATATTCTTTACATGTGGGAAGTCCTCCGCCCAAGCGACATGATGTCCAGCTAGCATACAACAGCTTTTCAACTAATGCAAGGTATGTGCTGTCAATGTCAGCCATAAAAGGATGTCTGCACGTACAATCCTCAGAACTTTTCTGCAGCTATTCGGAAAGATTGACTCGTACGATGGTCTGCTGCCTGACTCCATTGGTTGCTGCCAGCTTTCTGATAAGTTCCCTGTTGGGTATTTTATTTCTTTGCTACTGCCTTTTGTGCTTAGTTCATGTCATCCAGGAAGGGCAAGTATAGGTGTGGAAGGCAGATTCCACATAAAGACAGCCATGATCTTTGTCTTTTCTGCTTTGGCCCCAATCACAACCTTCTCTCATGTTCCATCTGTCAGGCTTTTGTCCCAAAAGTGTTGTGTAGCCAACTTTTGGCTTTGAATCTTTATTTAGAGAATCAACGACTTAAATGTCTGGCTAAGGATGTTATGAAGGGTTCCATGGGTCCTTCGGCTGAGCCAAATTCGAAGAGGAAAGTCAGTAAGCCTAGACCTGAGTCCTCTTCAGCTGCGCCTCTTTCCACCGACATATCCCGTAAAGTTAGTGAAGGCCTGGTGTTATGTTCAGAGGTTGGGTTTGGTTCCGCGGTGGTTACCTCATTGGAAGCCATTAAGGAATACAACCTTAGCACGTCCTCAGAGGCAGTGCAGATGTTAATTTCAGATGGACAAAGGGAACCATGACTCATTGTGCTTGAGGGTCCTAGGGGACGTACCTCTTACTCCAGTTAGGGAACAGATTCCAGTCAGTTGCAGAAGTCAGGCCTACGTTGGGTTCTTCCACTACTCATCAGATGGCTTTGAAGCCTTCCATTGCTGTTTGTTACTTCTTACACATCCTCTCCTTTTAAAAGGGTTAGGGAACAGGTATTGTCTGATGATGATTATTTCTCTATTGAGGATTCCTTGGCATACTTTATATAAATTACTTCCCCTTTAGACTGTGCCTCTTCAGAGGAGGAGTCCATTGTGGGGAGATTCCTCAGTATGAGAGATTTCTTTTGGGGAAACCATTAACAAAATGAGAGAATTCTTAAAATGGGACTGTTGATGTTCTTCGTGTTTCGCTTTTGCAGTCATCACTTGTGGGTTATCCCTGCTGCGTAGCCCTCGGCCGGCCCAAATACCAGACTAAAGATTTCCCTCCTGTGTTGTCAGCTGTCGGTTAGGCCTTCAGACAACTCGAACCTGAAGTCAGCCAGCTAACCATTCCACTAGTACAGCGGAACTCAGTGAGGCACATACGCAGCCCCTGACAGCTGAAGAGTCATTTTAGGCCTCTACCAAGACACTTTTGGAGTTTCATACGCCACCAGATCAGGCTTCTCCTACCGAAATGTTGGTTGCCAGCCCCACCGGTTGGGACCGGTGCCACTTTGCAGGCACCGGCTTTCACGGAGGTCTTTCGGATGACTGACACCAGACAAAGACCAGCCACGCCACCAGTTACAACCACACACAAGTCCATTGAATCACTTAGACCTTAGTCCAAGGCCACCCCTAGGAAAACACCTCCTTCAGAGCCCAGTCACCGACTACCTCCCACCCATCCTCCTCAGTCTCAGCAGTTACTTAGGATGGCTGAGGATTTAATCTTTCTCTCATCAGGGGTAACCAGTCTGCTCAAGCTACCCCCAGCCAAAAGAAAAGTGGACCTTTCTTCAGAGGTGCTTTCGGAGCCAGAGTCAGGGGACTCTGATTTTCTGGGCTTAGACACTGAAAAACAGCTCCTGGCAGCCTTTTGAAGATTCCAGTGCTGAGTAATCCATTCCTTCTGCATCCCCTCCTGAGGACATCTCATTCAAGGATACCTTAAATTCCCTCAGAGAGCATTTCCACTGTGAGGCTCAGGACTACCCCAGTCAAAGAAGAGACTGAGAGAGTTTCCGAACTTACCCACAACATAAACCCTTAGCCATTCCTCCCATTCTGGATTTGGTGGAGGATGTCTTCCTGGAGTCTGGCCTCACCCCTGATGCCCTGCCCCCTGCACCCAGAAAGCCTGACGGATATTATAGTGTGCCAGACACCCATATGTATTGGTTCAAGAACTCTGCAGCTGATCCAGAGGTCATTACTTGGGGACCTAAGGGGGCTAGGAGCCAGTTCCTCAAAAAATCCCATACCCTCTGAAAAGGAGAGCAGAGCCTTGGCCTGATGGGCAAGAAGGTGTACACTTCGGCTACCTTAGCCATTAGAGCTCTCTGTTGCCAATTCCATACTCTTAAATATCAACAGAACATGCTGGACTTATTAAAGCAGAAAATTTCCACCTTACCAGAAAGCACGGGTCTATACCACCAGATCGAATGTTTAGGTTATTGAACACCTGAACATCAAAACTGGTAAGACTGAAACTGAAAACCGTGAATGGTGCAGGGAAAGACTTCGTTGGCCAAAAAAAACAAACAAAAACAACAAAAAAAAACAAATTTAAACCCAAACGAAGTGGAGGGGGCTTCGCCCCACACCCCCAAGTAAATATACCAACTCCAAGATTGCTCTACAGTAGACAAAACACAAAATCCGGTTAGTGGCCAAGGGAAATCTTTCCCTGCATTAAATTGGCCATTCGCATTTTTTTGCTTTTGGTCTTAACCAGTTCGATATTTAGATGTTCAAGAACCTAAACATTTGATCTGGTGATATAGACCCGAAAGTACTACTACCAGAGAACTAGATCATCTGATACACTCCAGCTCTCAAGTGGCCAAAGCATTCCCTGCATTGCGGCTTTGATGCTTTGGAAGCCCCTAGCAGTGCTGCAGTTTCTGGCTCAGTCACTAGAAGGCATGCATGGTTGAGAGAGCAACCACTGCCTGATCAGGTTAAATCAAAACTTCTGGATGCCCCTTGTTTAAGGAACAATTGTTTGGCCCTAAGGCAAAGGAGGTGATTAAGAAAATGGAAGAAGAGGCTAAGTCAGTGCAGACAGTCAAGGACGTCCTGCAGGTACAATCCCCCCAGATTCAACCAGAACTTCCCTACCAAGCACTGGTCTTTCTTGCCCCAAGCAGAAACTGTGCAAAGCAAGGGGCACAGAGATAGGCCCTCCAGGCACCAGCAGCAAAGCCAGCAGAGGCCTAGACAGTGGACCTCTACTATGCCTAGGCAAGGGAGCTCCAAGTCCACTCCCTACCATAAGGACTCAATGACTCCTGCTCTCCCCTCTGCCCCTTCCCAGACAGGCTGGGAGGAAGACTTTCCCTATTCCTAGACAAGTGGCAAACCATCACCACAGATCGTTGGGTCTTAAAAATAATTTCCAAAGGATACTGATTCACTTTCATAGAGAACCCCAGATTTTCAGGTTTTCCAGAAATACCAGCAAACCAGAGGACAAAGGCCATCCACCAAATTCAAAAACTTTGTGCTCAAGGAGCTGCGGATCCAGTACCAAAGGAATAAGCCAAAAAAAGATTTTATTCAAGGTTGTTCCTAGTACCCAGTGAAGAGGGCACCTGGCTCTCTATTCTAGACCTACCTACATTAAAGCTGTCCCTCCTAATGCCAAAATTCAAAATGCTGCCCCTTTGCAAGCTCTTGCCAATGTTGGAGCCAAATGCTTGGCTAGTGACCCTAGATCTGAAGGATACCTACCTTCATATCCCCATAAGGGAGTCCTGCAGGAGTTTTCTGCACTTCAGAGCAGGCTCAGAGCACTTTCAGTTCTCTCCTCTGCCCTTTGGCTTATCTACTGCTCCCAGAGTCTTCACCAAGTGCCTGGCTCCTGTTATTACCTTTTGCAGACAGAAGGACTTAGATTTACCCCTATCTGGACAACTGCCTCATTCAGGCGGACACCAAGGAGAAACTCCTGCAGGATCTTACCTTTGCCCAAACCCTCCTAACCTCTCTGGGATTTACCATCAACAGGGAAAATCACAATTCCAACCCACAAGACTGCTAACCTTCCTAGGAGCTTTCTTGGACACATTTACCCAAAGAGCCTTCCTCTCTCCAGAGAAGCAGAGCTTTCTCCCCCTCTACTTTTCTCAGCTAGTTTGCAGGACCCACCTCACAGCAAGGAAGTTCCTGCAAGCACTCTGGTACATGGCATCCTGCATTCTGTTGGTGCACTTGGCCAGGCTCCACATGAGAAAACTATAATGGTACCTCAGAAACCTATGATGCCAACACTGTCACTGGAGCACCAGCTGCCTCTGATTTCTTGCTTGATGAGCAACTTTTATGGTGGGCAGAAGTAAGTATCCTGAACAGGAAACTACCCTTGATCACCCCTTGCCCAAGGCCCAGACCATCACCACTGATGCCTCAGACACAGCCTGGGAGGCTCACTTAGGAGATATGTGCACTCAAGGCGTTTGGGATTGGGGAGATCTAGCCCTTCATGTCAATCTGAAGGAAATGCTGGCGGTGCACAGGGCAGTAATAGCTTTCAAAGTCCACATCAGATCATGAGTACTCTTGATCAAAACAGATAACACCACGGTCATGTGGTACATCAGCAAACAGGGGGGCAGACACTCCTATCCCCTTTGTCACCTAGCTATGCTAATCTGGTAGACAGCCTCAGTGATGAACTGCATCTGATAGCCCAGTACATTCCAGGGGAACACAACACCCTGGCAGACCAGCTCAGCAGAAGTGTCCTGGACCCCCCACGAGTGGCAGCTACACAAGGAGACCTTCTTCAGTATCATACACCTCTGGGGGATGCTGGAGGTAGAATTCTTTGCAACAGTAGAAAACAGACAGCTGACCAGGTTCTGCTCCAGGGAGTTCCACCCATGAGCCTGGAAGGTGGATGCTCTCTCCTTTCACTGAGGCTGCCTGTTTGTGTATGCAATCCCTCCCTTGCCACTGATTTCCAGGGTGCTTCTAAAGATTGGGGAGGAAGGGCCAAGGGCTATCCTCATTACCCCAAACTGGCCAAGGCAGCACTGGTACCCCTTACTCCTCAGCCTGACCAAGGAGCTACCCATGAGCCTGCCTCTCACAGCAAAGCTGCTAACCCAAGAAAATGGGTCAGTATTGCATCCAGATCTTCAAACTCTCAGCCTATCCACATGGCTTATACCCCAGAGGTGGATATCAGGGCACCTTTGAGCAAGCAGATTCTGGATATCATTAAGGAGGCCCAGCACCCAGAAATCCTATTCCGCAAAATGGAAAAGATTTACTGCCTGGTGCCACAATAAGGGTAAAAGCAGCCCCCATGCCACTCTCGCATTGGTTCTGGACTACCTGGTGGAGCTCGTGCAGAATACTCCTCTATCAAAATACATGCCTCAGCTACCCATTCCCCAGCAGAGCAACCTGTGTTCTCACATCCCTTGTTAAAACAATTCCTTAGAGGGGTGTCACACATCAGACCACCTAGAAGGCCATCCGCTCCAGCATGGGACCTGAACCTTTTCCTGGAAAAACTGACTTTGCCTCCTTTTGAACCAGCTGCCTCAGCAGAACTGAACCACCTCTCCTGGAAGATTGCCTTCCTGATGGCCATAACCTCAGCCAGGAGGGTTTCCGAGCTGCAGGCCCTCATGACCATTGAACCCTTCATTTTTTTTTTTTTTATGCAGGCAGGGTTGTCTCTTAGAATCAACCCCTCCTTTATGCCTAAGGTGGTCTTTGATGTGACCCTTAATCAGGCTGTCCATCTCCCTACCCTTTTCCCAAATGCACAGAATAAGGGGGAAAGTATTCTGCATACATTAGATGTGCATAGGCAGCTTAGATACTATCTAGATAGGACCAAGTCTTTCAGAAAGACTGACCAGCTGCTGGTCAACTTCGTTCTGGGGGCAGAGGGAAAACCCATATCCAAGCAGACCATTTCTAAATGGATATCACACTGCATCCATTTCTGCTACTCTTTTCATGGAAAGATGCCTCCCGAATCATTCAGAACCCATTCTACTAGGGCAGCTTCAACTTCCACTGCCTTGCTTAGAGGCGTTCCTACCAAGGACATTTTAGAAGCTGCCACCTGGACCATCAGTTCACACCTTCAAACACTACCAGCTGACTATTTACTCCAAATCCTGGGCAGGCTTTGCTTCAGCAGTACTGCAGGGCATGCTGGCTAGACTCCGGCTTCTTCCCTTCCTTCCTTCCACCCTACTTCTCAGCTTTGGGAATCTTTCCACAAGTGATGACTGCAACAGTGAAACCTGAAGAACATAGTACAGTTTTGTACACTTGCCATAAATATAGATGTTTGAGTGTATTCACTGTTGCAGTCCTGTTTCCCTCCCACCTTCCCCCTCTTTATTTCCATCATAGTTGGCCTTCTTCAGGCCTTTTTGGTGGAGGTCCTATATGTTTGGGACAAGAAAAACTGATGTAATGATGTCAGCTGCCTCCTTTTATAGCCCTTATGACTTGACGTCAGTCTGAGGTGACCGGCAGCTGATGCAGGAGGGAAATCCTTTACTCTGGTATTTGGGTGGGATGAGGGCTACCCAGCAAGGATAGCTCACAAGTGATGACTGCCACAGTGAATACACTCAAACATCTACATTTATGGTACACAACTGTACTTTCCTTCTAGGGCATTACAGATGTTCTTCGTGTTTCACTGTTGTAGTCATCATCTGTGGGGTTATCCATGCTGTGGTAGCCCTCGGCCGGCCCGGATACAAGTGTCAGTGTTTTTCTGCGTTGGCTGCTGTCGCTTGCTGCCTGACGTCAGGTCATCAGTGCTATAAAGGAAGGCAGTCGACGCTACTACATCGTTGTTGGTTCTGTGCTCTCTTTATCACGAGAACCATTTGTCATAGAGCTCTTTTTGTAGCCAGGTATTTCATCTTCCATCTTTGCATTCCAAAATGGCATTCATCAGCCAACAATCCACAGACATTCCAAAAAAATTTAAGGATAAAAATAGAGACAGACCACACAAGGCTAAGCCTTCCGACGACTCTACCACTAAGCAGGTCATCAGTTCTCCAGAATTCAGTGAGGCACCTTCGCAGCCCTTGATGCCCGATGTGATACCTTCGCAGGCCTCTACTCAGACCCTTTTGGAGTCCGGTATGCTGCAGAAATCTTCTTCGTCTTTCGAGCCTTTAGTTGTCTCTGCCTTGGTTAGGTCCGGAGCTGCGACGCAGGCATCGACTTCCGAGGAGGTGTTTCACAGTATTGAATCTATACAAAAACCGATGTCTTCTCCTCTGACTACTATTTCTCTCAGACCAATGGATACTCTTAGGCCTAGAGGCAAGGCCACTCCTAGGAAAACTACCTCTAGCCACCATTTTACTCCAGCTCCACCACCCTAAACTCAAATGCTTAAAATGGCGGAGGATCTTATCACCCTTATCAGGGGTAGTCAGGTCACACCTACTAAAAGGAAAAGAGACTCTTCCCATGAAATACTGACAGAACGGGATTCTGAGCAGTCTGATTATTCAGATTTTGAAGAGGACCAACAACCTCTTACTGCTTATGAGTATTCAAATGCAGAGAAATCCATTCCTTCTGCCTCCCCACCAGAAGATCTTTCCTTTGGGGAAACCCCTCACACCCTCAGGGAACATTTCCACTGGGAATCCCAGGACTTCCCAAAGACTAAGATAGTTTCTAGACCTGCCCCAACACAGACCCTTTGCCATCCCTCCTATCTTAGAGGTAGTTGATGAGGTCTTCCATGAATCCATCTTAACTCCTGACTCCCTCCCACCTGCACCCAGAAAACCTGACAGGTATATTAGTACTGGATTCTCACAAATAACCTGCACAGAAATCCTGCTGCAGACCTGGAGGTCATTACACAGGGACTAAAAGGAGCTAAGGTTAGTTCTGCAAAGAATTCTACTCCTCCTGACAAGGACTTCAGACCTCTGGACAGATGGGGTAAAAAAGTGTACACCTCTGCAACCTTAGCTATCAGAGCACTCAGCTGTCAGTTCCACATGTTAAAATATCAACATTCCACTTTGGAACTATTAAAACAAAAGATTTCAACCTTTCCTGACTGCCAATTCGAAAGAGTTAGCAGATTTTCTGCACTCTACTTGTCAAGTGGCTAAACACTCATTATACTGTGGATATGACACCCTAGAAGCCGCAAGCAGGGCAGCAGTGTCAGGATCTGTTATTAGGAGACATGCATGGTTGAAGGAGCAACCTCTCCCTGATCATGTCAAATCTAAATTACTTGATGCACCCTTGGATAAGGACTGCTTGTGTGGAGTAAAAGCAGAAGAAGTGCTTAAAAAGATGGAAGACAAAGCAAAATCTATGCAAACAGTAAAATATTTCCTTCAGGTACAACCTGCTAGGTTCAGCAGGAATTTTCCCTCAAAACACTGGTTCTTTCCTGCGACTAGCAGACAAGGGCAAGGTAAGGGACAGACCACCCAGACTCCTATCCCAGGGACAGCAGAGAACCAAACAGTGGACCACTTCCACTCCAAAGGCAGGGAGTTCTAAGCCATCCCTCTATGGCAAAAACTCTCAATGACTCCCTCTCCCTTTCCCCCTCTGTCCGCTTCTCACTCCCCAAAAACTAGGAGGAAGGATGTTCTTCGTGTTTCACTGTTGCAGTCATCACATTTAGGTTATCTGCCTGCAGGTAGCCCACAGCTGGCCTGAATACCAGAGTCTTCGGATTTCTGCATCTGATGCTGTTGCTTCTTTCGTGACATCAGGTCGTCAGGGGAATAAAACATGCAGCCGACGCCATTACATCAGTCTTTCTTGCCGTGCAGTGCCCGAAGCAGAAGCACTTCGCAAGTACCGGTCGGCCGAATCCTGAAAATTTTGTTTTCGAGTTTCAGACCCGAAGTCTTCAGAAAAGTTAAGTACCCCGTTGGAGATCCTTTTTCTTGCTATAACTGATGTCAGTAAAAGTTAACAATTGTCTTACCTGTGGAAAGTAAATACCTCATAGAGATTTTCATTCTTACTGCATCCCCTGTTTAGGCCCAGACCACGATGTCCCTTGCTGTTGGTTTTGTGCCTTGTTCAATGCCCAAATTATTAGTTGTCAGACTATTTTTGCAGCCAGTTACTTTCGTACTCGATCTGTGTACTCCAAAATGGCTTCTTTAAGCCATCCGACTACTGATCTTCTGAAAAAACGTAAGGATAAAGACAGACAGATCGCATAGGTCCAAAACTGCCGACGATGCTTCCGTTAAGCTAGATGCCAGTCCACCGGTACTCAGTGAGGTGTTTTTGCAGCCCCTGATACCCGCTACTTCAGATTCACAGGCCTCTACTGAGACCCATTCAAAGTCCGGTATGCAGCGAGATGTTTCTTTGACTATGGAACCTGTGGATGTCTCTACCTTGGATGGGTCCGGAGCCGCTGTGCAGGCACCAGCTTCTGAGGGTGTATTCAGGCCTACAAACATTCATATTAAACCGACGCCATCATTTTCATCTAGGCCAAAAACTTGCACTACGCCTAGAAAACCGACAACCAAACTGCAGGCTCAGGCCCATATGCCTCAAAAACAAATGCTTAGAATGGCTGAAGACCATATTACCTTAATTAGGGGAAGCCAGCCTTCCCTCTCTAAGAGACATAGAACTGATTTTCTTTCTGATTCTTCTGATCAGGAATCTGATATTCCTGCTCTTTCTGATCACCAGGATTTGCCCTTATCTACCTATGAGGATTCTGATGCAGAGGATTCCATTCCCTCTGCTTCCCCTCCGGAAGATTTTTCTTTTGGTAAAACCTTGCATACTCTTAGGGAGCATTTCTTCTGGGAAAGCCAGGATTACTCTGAATCCAAAAAAAGACTTAGGGAATTCTTACTCCTACCTCAACACAGGCCTTTAGCTATCCCTCCTGCTCTGGACATTGTAGATGATGCTTTCTTGGAATCTAGCCTTACCCCAGACACTTTACCTCCAGCTCCAAGAAAACTTGACAGGTACTACAGAGTACCTGACTCTCACAAGTTCCTCTTCAAGAATCCTTCTGCGGATCCAGAGACCATTTCCCAAGGAACAAAAGGCATTAAGGCTACTGTTGCCAAAAATCCTACCCCTTCTGATAGAGATTCTAGAGCCTTGGACAGATGGGGTAAGAAGGTATGCACTTATGCTACTTTGGCCATTAGGGCCTTAAATTGCCAGTTTCATATGTTAAAGTATCAGCAGCATATTATAGGACTACTTAGAAAGAAAATTATGTTGATTCCTGACTGTGCTGAATACAAAGAATTGCAAGAATTTAATGCATTCTGCAGAACAAGTTGGTAAACATACTTTGCAATGTGGTTTTGACACTTTAAAAGCATCTTGCAGGGCTGCTGTCACTGGGTCTGTACTTAGAAGACATGCTTGGCTTAAGTAACAAAACTTGCCAGATCATGTTAAAGCTAAATTGCTGGATGCTCCCTTAAACCAGGACCGCCTTTTTGGCAACAAAGCAGAAATACTCAAAAGGGTGGAGGAAAAAGCTAAATCTATGCAAACTATTAAAGATTTCCTACAAGTACAGCCTCCCAGATTCAGTAGGCATTGGCCTTCAAAGAACTGGTCCTTTCAGTCCCTTCCAGACCTTCTCAGTCCAAACCCAGGAACAGCAGACCATCTAGGCTACAGTCTCAGACTACGCACATATCTCAGCAGTGGGGGGGCTCACACTTCCAAAGCAGGGAGTAGTACGTCATCCTCCTATGGAAAAATGGCACAATGACTTAATCTTAAAACTTCCAAACCCTGCTCAACTACCTGCTCCCTTAGGAGGAAAGCTCGCCCTGCATGCAAAAAACTGGGAACTCGTTACCCAGGACAAATGGGTTTTGAACATAGTTTCCCAAGGATACAGATTCCACTTCCACACACTACCAACCCCAAATATTTGGCCAGACCTACCCCCAAATCAATTGGCGGAGGCCTAACAGCAGGTTTGCCCTCTTCTCAGTATCAGGGCTATTCAACCTGTCCCCAGCAGAACAAAGGGGACAAGGTTTTTATTCAAGACTTTTTCTGGTACCCAGAAAAGATAACTCCTAGCGTCCTATCCTGGACCTCTATTCTCAACACCTTTCTGGTGGTTCCAAAATTCAAAATGCTAACTCTTCTACAGCTTCTTCCTATGCTAGCCAAGGATGCGTGGCTGGCAACCCTAGACTTAAAGGAAGCTTACCTGCACATCCCAGTAAGAGAATCCTGCAGATAATACCTATGTTTCAAGGCGGGCTCCATGCAATACCTATGTTTCAAGGCGGGCTCCATGCACTTTCAGTTCTCTGCACTTCCCTTTGGCTTTTCTACTGCACCCAGGGTGTTCACAAAAGTGTCTAGCTCCAGCCATTGCATTTTGCAGGCAGAGAAATATTCAAATTTACCCATATTTGGACGATGGTCTGATTCAGGCAGAAAGCCAGGACTTGCTATTACAACACCTGGCATTCATGAAGAAACTTCTAAACTTACTGAGGTACACCATCAACAAAAAGTAATCTCACCTATTACCCTACCAACAGATTGTATTCCTGGGAGCAAGCTTGAACACAACTTCCAAGATGGCATTCCTCACTCCAGAGAAACGAGTTTATTTGACAACCTACTTCAAACTATTGGCCACAAAACCCCAGCTATCTACAAGGAAAATACTGCAAGCTCTGGGTTTCAAGGCCTCTTGCATTCTATTAATTCCATATGCAAGACTGCGTATGAGGAAACTCCAATGGTATCTAAAAAGCCTATGGTGTCAACATTCTCAGGACCTGGAAACAATGATTTCTATCCGTCCTTGTATAAAGACAGAGTTCCTCTGGTGGGCAGAGGCCTGCTAACACAACAAGGGACTCCCTTTCACTCTACCCCCTGCCACCCAAACCCTAACAACAGACACATCAGACTATGCATGGGGGGCACACATGGCAGGGCAGTGCATTCAGGGCAAATGGAACCTGAGACAGATGCACCTGCATATCAGTCAAAAAGAAATGTTAGCTGTACAGAATGCCCTCACAGCCTTCAAAGACCATATTCTTCCAGGACAACTATTGGTAAAGGCAGACAACACCACAGTTATGTGGTACATAAGCGGGGGTGAACCCACTCATACCCTCTCTGCAGACTAGCCATAACTCTGTGGGACACAGCCTTAAGCTGTCAAGTACACCTACAAGCACAATTCCTGCCAGGCAAACTAAATTCACTAGCAGACGACTTAAGCAGAAATGTCATGGACCCACATGAATGGAAACTAGAACCCAAAATATTCAACCTCTTGAGGAACAAATAGGGGACTCCAGAGGTTAGACCCATTTGCCTCCCCTCAGAACTACCAATTGAACAAATTCTGCACAAGAAATCCTCACAGTCAAGCTTGGAAAGTGGGTGCCCTGTCCTTTACCTGGGAAAGTCTCTCTGTTTATGCCTTTCTCCATCTGCCTCTCCTCTCGAAGGTTCTACTAAAGATCAAACAGGACAAGCCAAGGACAATACTGATTGCACCAGACTGGCCATGCCAGCACTGGTACCCCCTCTTGCACAGTATGACACTGCTACAACCATGGCACCTGCCTCAGACCCCTTCGCTGCTGTCCCAGCAGGTGGGCCAGATTCTGCACCCTCAGCTTCAAACCCTGAACCTTGCAGCCTGGCTAATTCCTTGAGATCTCTTCTAGCATCCCTCAATAAGCAGGTACTTGATGTCATTCTGAAGGCAAGGAGGCCTAATACTAGAAAATCCTATGCTTAAAAGTGGAAAAGATACTGTTCCTGGAGCCAGGGGATGGGCAAAACTTTGCCCAGCTTACCTCATATTTTACAGTACTTAACAGAAATGCTCCACAAGGGCCTATTATAATTCATGCCTCTGCAATCTCAGCACATTATAATGCTCAGCCACCCCTCTTCTCTCACCCCTTGCTAAAGCAATTCCTTAGAGGGGCCAAAAATTTAAGACCCCCCAGAGAATTCCCACTCCAGCCTGGGACCTTAACTTTGTATTGGAAAAGCTCCCCCCCCCCTTTTGAGCCAGCTGCTACAGCAGAGTTGAAATTCCTTTCTTGGAAAACAGCCTTCCTTCTAGCCATCACTTCAGCAAGAAGAGTGTCTGAATTACAGGCCCTCATGGCAGTGGAACACTTCATTATCTTCCATGCGGACAGGGTTTCCCTCAGGACTAATCCTTCCTTTATGCCCAAGGTGGTGTCTGCTGTGGCCCTAAATCAGTCCATTCATTTGCCTACTTTTTTCCCTAATCCACAAAACAAAAGGGAACGAATACTGCACTCTCTGGACGTGCACACTTAGATTCTGTTTGGACAGGACTAAGTCTATCAGAAAATCTGAACAGCTGCTAGTTAGCTTTGCTGCAGGGGCAGAAGGGAAGAGCATTTCAAAGCAAACCATTTCCAAATGGGTAGTCCATTGCATTCATTTCTGCTACAAGCACCATGGAAAATCTACCCCACAGGGGATAAGATCACTTTCCACCAGGGCTGCATCTAACTCTGCGGTATTTCTCAGAGGAGTCCCTACCAGGGACATCCTAGAAGCTGCTACCTGGAGCTCTACATATACCTTCACCAAGCATTACTACATGCCTATTTTTTCTAAAGCCAGAGCTGGATTTCACAGTGCAGTCTTGTACTTCTTAATAGCTGGCCCTAATGCTCTTCAACTTCCTCCTCCCATCCTTAGCTTTGGGTATCAACACAATGTGATGATTGCAACAGTGAAACACGAAGAAAGTAGTACAGTTGTGTACATTTAACATAAATGTAGATGTTTAAGTGTATTCACTGTTGCAGTCCTGGTTACCCTCCCTCCAGCCCCCTAACCTCTCTTGGCTCTACCTTTCCTTCGTGTTGGTATATTTATTTTTTCTTGTGTATTTGCTTTTTGATGGGTGTTTACCATACCATGTGATTGCTCCCTGTTATGGGGGCACCTGACATCTGGGCAAGAAAAACTGATGTAATGGTGTTGGCTGCATGTTTTATACCCCTGACATCAAGGAAGAAGTGACAACATCCGACAGAAATCCAAAGACTCTGGTATTCAGGCCGGCTGAGGGCTACCTGCAGGCAGATAACCCAAATGTTATGACTGCAACAGTGAATACCCTCAAACATCTACATTTATGCCGAGTGTACACAACTGTATTTTCTCCCTCTGCAGAGTAAATTGTCTTTCTGTAACAAAGGACCAATGGGTCTTAAAGATCATTTTCCAGGGTTACAAGTTCTTCTTCAGCAACCTCCCAATTCCAAGAGGGTACCCACACTTACCTCCAAATCAGTGGGCAGAGGCATTGAAACAAGTCCAAACTCTAATATCCCAAGGGGCAGTAGAACCTGTCCCCTCAGATCAAACAGGCAAAGGCTTTTATTCCGGACTATTCCTTGTTCCAAGAAAAGAGGGCACCTGGCACCACATCCTGAATTTATCATTCTGAACACCTTCCTGGTGGTCCCCAAATTCAAAATGCTAACCCTGCTGCAGCTGTTGCCTATTGAAAAACTAATGATATGGTGCTGAACCAGGATGCAGTTACTGTGATGGATTCAAAATGTTCTTAAGACACTCAGTCTTGCTGGCTGGGTTTTGCTGAAATCAAAGTCTGGTTATAGTTGCATTCACAGTCTGTTGCATACAGAAGCTTGCAGAATATACACTGATGAGAGAATATACTTTGCAGCACCAAACTCAGAGCAGTAACAAATAAGTTTTTATAACAAACCACACATACTACTGTAGCAGCTTTAAGTACTTTACTTCTCAAATAACACAGATGATGTGAGAGATACAATATTACCTCGGAACAAGTGTGTGTTCCTACACAGATATCTGTAACATAACTGAATTAATACAGATCTTATATACGGTTCTGGTCACGCACACACATATAGTTTTCCTCTTGTATTCTATTTTGGAGAATTGCTCATCCTGTAGAAACAATGCTGATTGTTGCAGATTTTTAAGCTTTCTTGCTTAACAATGTCACATTTCTCTTTGGTATTTTATCTTGATCTTTGTTAGAACATCTGATGTTATGTGGTCCTATCTCACCTATATTCTTTACTCACGGGTTCGAAGCCGATTCTCGGCTCTGACTCAGCCAACTTATTTTCCTAGCACGAAGTCTCTAATTGGCTGGGCTATCCCAGTATCCCAAGATGCACCTCGCCCTAGCCCCAGATCTCGTTTGCCGCTCGTAGAGTTAGGACATGGTCTCGCTTGGCTGTGGCTAAGTACCCTTTTCAAAACTTTTCATAAGTCTTTAGCAGTCTGTTTCTCGTAAAAAGCTATTTTAATAGCTAGTTTTTCGTTGTGAGTGTACTGTGTATGCGAGTAGTGTTTTTTTTTTGTGGTATCCCTCTGTTTTGGCGGGCTAGACCCGTTTAAATTAGAGGACCTAGTCCTCTCCAGTGTTGTTTTTGTGTAAACTTGTGATTTTGTTTGGTCAGTAGTTAGATTTCCTTGCTGCACCAAAGAAACGTTTAAATTAGAGTTTCCTTGGTTGTTCGTGGTTTGGTTTTTCCCGCCTTCCTCTTGTGTCTGTCATTGTTGGTTGAGTGGGTGCTGTGAACTATTATGTCTAAAGAGCAGAAAGAGCATAAACCCTCTGGGTTTAAAAAGTGCTCAAAATGTGGCTACAAGATGTCCATTACAGATGGGCATTCTATCTGTGTTTATTGTCTTGGTGCTATTCACCTGCAGGAGTCCTGCAGTTTTTACAACGCTTTTAGCCCAAGGGTACTGCAGGAAAGAAAAAATAAGTTGATTTTGAAGGGCCTGGTTAAACCTTCTTTTGAGGAGTCCTTAGACTCTTCTGCTAGACTTCCAAGGCCAAGAAAAGATCTCCGGCTCCATCTGTCTCATTGGAGCCCCCGGAGAAGGTTTTGAAAGTGGATACTGCCTCCTCTGCTCCATTGTCCTTGGGGCCACAGGAGGTATCTGTTGTACTGGAGTCGACCTCGGCCCTGATATTATTGGAGCCGGTCACCCAGTGTTAGGCCTGTGTCTCCGGGTAGGAGAATCCCTATCTCCTTCTATTTCCTCCAAATCCTCTAGGCTGTCTGATTTGGATGTGGATAGGGTGGTCCAGAGGCTCCTGCAGTCGCCAGTGGTAGCAAAATTGTTCTCGGCTCCGGAGCCAGTCCCTATTCTTGTACCGATGATTCCTCCTCCGAGCACCCCTGTGTCGTCGGAGCCGGAGTGCTTCGCGCCGAGTGATGTTCTCGTGTCGGCTCCGATACTCCTTGCGAGTTTATCCGAGCCGATGTCTGCTCCAACCATGTCGGTTCCGTCCTCTGGTTTCGGTACTCGGGTTTCCTCAGTCGGACCCGAGGGGGATACCTTGGGACTCTTGTCAGTTCCGAGCCTCCCTCTCGGTGCATCGGCTTGGGGAACCCCGACTCCGGTTGTGGTCTCGGAGACTGGTCAGTCCTCGGATTCGGGGGACCTGCCTTCGAGGCCATGAGGAGCGCACTGGCCAGATCGTCAGTTACATCACCCGGATCGGTCACTCCTTCCCCCTACACCGCGTCTAGAACCTCTGACACACCACTGTCCGTGGATGGCAGAGCCTGAAGTTCTGAGGATACCCCCATGAGCTGTCCCCAACTTTCTGAGGGCCCCTCAGTGTCGGTGCCTGGGGAGCCCCCTAGAAAGCAGTTGTGCAAGAGGAAGCACATAGACTCCCAGGACGAGTCCCTCACTTCCGATACTGACCTCGAGGAGTCAGAGGGGTCCCCTAAGTTGCCCTCCGATGATGTCTCTTTCTCCGACATCCTGGAGATCTTGAGGCAGAGAGGCGACTGGCCTTCCAAGACCCCCTCTGAGGAGGAGTTGGTATTCCTCAAGGCCTTCGGAGCACAACCCTCCGCCTCCTGGGTGTCTCCACCCTTCGATGAACTCCTGGATTTGATTTGTCGGAGGGTGTGGGAGACCCCTGATTCCATGGTGCCCAGACGTCCAAATAAGTTTCTTTCTGCTCCCCCGGGGAAAGAGTTCCTGACCAAAGGGGTTTCCATAGATGCCTTGGTGGTGGTGGCAGCCACTCAGCAGGAAGTTGCAGAGGCTTCTTCTTCCGTCCATCCTCCTAACAAGGAGTCCAGGAGTATGGACCGGTACGGGAAGCGTACCCTGTCTTTAGCGACCTTTACTTTGCGGTCACTGAATTATCTTTGTCATTTTACTCGGCACCAGAGAGATCTCCTTAAGGAGCTCGGAGACACTCTGACAGATAACATGCCCGAGGTGGTAGCGCAGACTGTTAACTCCAAGTTGCCTACCCTTGGTTCCATTGTCAACTCGTACATGAGGCTCATATTGTATGCAGCCGAAGGGGCGAGTAGGGCAGCTAGCGCAGGTGTAGCTCTCAGAAGGCAAGCCTGGATGCGCCTGTGTCATTCCACGGAGGCCTTTAAGTCTTCCCTCACTGATGCCCCCTTTGATGGGTCCTCACTCTTTGGGACCAAAGTGAAAGACACCCTCACCAGATGTGAACAGGAGGGGAAGACCTTATCTGCCGTAGGGGCCCGTTTCTCTCTTCCTTCTAGGCTTTACCCCAAAGCTCAGAGAGGAGGGAAAATGTGGTTCAAGAAGTCACAGAAGTCTTTCCCTGCCACTCAAGGTGAGTCCCCCTCCAGAGGCAGAGGAGGGGGAAATTATTCTGGAAGATGCCGTCCTAGAGGCAGAGGAGTGTGCTGATGTCCTTCATGGATGCATCTGCAGTCATAACAACTGGGTTGTCCTGTCGTCAGGCAGCCCTTCAGTCGGCCGGATTCCAAAGTCCGGGTCCGGCTTCGGCTGATGTCGCACTTCACCCGACGTCATCTCTGTTGGTCTTCGGGTATAAAAGCATCAGCCGACGCCATTTTCTTCAGTCTTTCTTGCTGCGTGGCGCCCGAAGCAGAAGCTGTTCGCAAGTGCCGGTCGGTCGGATCCAGAGATTACTTCTACCGAATACTACTTCGAAGACTTCTAAAGCTAAGTACCCGTTGGGGACTCTTTCTTGCCTCAGCCGATGTCAGAAAAAGTTAATAATTGTTTAACCTGTGGGAAACAAATACCTCATAAAGATTTCCACTCTTACTGCCTGTCTTGTTTAGGCCCAGCCCACGACGTAGCAGCCTGTTCGGCCTGTGCTTCTTTCAACCGACGACGCTTAGGCGCCGGTCGGAGTTCGCAGAACAGTTTTTCGGTTCTGATTTTGCGTACATTATGCCGCCGGATCCTCCGACTTCACATTCTGCTAAAAAAGGCAAAGAATAAGGCCGCCACTCGCGGGTCGCGGTTTCGGCCGAATCCATTGTTAAGCAAATCGAGTGTCTCGGTTTCGCTGAAACCGAGAAAACTGATCAAAATACAGCTGAATCTATTTCTACAGCTGAGGCCCCTGCTACCACTCTTGAATCGGCCTCAGAAAATTTACCCTCACGGTGCTTACCACTGACTTATCAGACACCATTCCCTTGGATGTCTCTACCCCAGCACGTGGTGCTGCTAGGCCTCCAGCAGCCATGTCCATTAAGGCCTTCGCCAGGGCTAAAGCAGCCAAGACTACTAAAGCAGTGCCTGTTAAACCCCCCTCAACCAGGCCCTCTTCTAGTTCTCAAATGCTTACTTTGGCAGAAGATTTAATTTCATTAATTAGAGGATCTCAATCTCACCCAGACAGGGCCTCTCAGCCCCCAGAGAAGAGACCTAGGGCAGAGCCCCCTGAGCCAGTGTCCTCTGATTCTGCTGATGAATCAGACATAACTGACCAGCCAGAGGCTCCTTTCTCCAATTTTGAAGATTCTGATGCTGAAGAATCCATTCCAGCTGCTTCCCCACCAGAAGAATTCTCCTTTGGGGAAACCTTGCATGCCATGCGAGAACAGTTCCAATGGCAGCAACAGGATTTTTCAGACTCCAGAAAAAGACTTAGGACCTTTTTGCACCTTCCACAGCACAGGCCCTTAGCTATACCTCCTGTTCTCTCTGTGGTGGATGATGCTTTCAATGATGTCTGCTCCGCTCCAGATTCTTTACCCCCAGCCCCTGCCAAACCAGACAGATTTTACAGGGTGCCAGATACTCATCACCACCTTTACAAGGCCCCTCTTGCAGACCCCGAAACTATATCCCAGGGCCCCAAGGCAGTAGCCGCGACCATAGCTAAAAACCCTATTCCTTCTGAAAGGGAAGCAAGGTCATTAGACAGATGGGGTAAAAGGTTTACACTTCAGCCACTCTCTCAGCTAGAGCTTTAAATTGTCAGTTTCACATGATACAATACCAAGAGTTTATGCTTGATCAGTTAACTAAAAAGCTAACCACTGATGAATCTCTTGATAAGAAATATGTATTAGAAATGGTAAATAACATACAGCAGGTTAGTAACCATTCTTTAAAATGTGGCTATGATGCACTGGAGGCTTCATTTAGATCAGCCATGACTGGCACAGTAATTAGAAGGCATGCATGGCTAAAGGAGCAAGCTCTACCGGATCATGTTAAATCTAAGTTGCTAGATGCTCCTATGGATAAGACAAGTTTGTTTGGTACACCTGCCCAGCAGGTTATGAAGAAAATGGAAGAAAAGGCAAAATCAGTCCAAACAGTTAAAGATTTCCTGCAGGTTCAACCCCCAAGGTTTAGCAGGAACTGGCCTGCCAAAAATTGGTCCTTTCCTGACTCCACAAGACCCCAAAGGGGCAGGAATAGATGTTCCAGAGGCAGAAACCAATCCAGAGGAAGTACCTACAGAGGACGACAGTGGCAAGGCAACAACAGAGGCACAGACTCAACCTCTGCCACTACATCAACACAGCCACAGTGACTTAACCCTAAATCCGCCTACCAGGGAACAAATAGCAGCTCCTCTAGGCGGAAAGCTAACCTTATTTTCAAAAAACTGGCACCACATAACAAAGGACAAGTGGATTTTACAAACCATAGATCAAGGTTACCGTTTCCACTTCCACACTTTACCAGTCAAAAGAGGAATGCCAAATCTACCTCCAAATCAAAAAAGAGGCTCTACAACAGATAATGGAGTTAGCAAACATGAGAGCTGTGGAAAAAGTGCCAACAGCAGAGCAAGGAAAGGGGTTCTACTCCAGACTATTCCTTGTTCCAAGAAAGGAAAAAAGTTGGAGACCAATTCTCGACCTGTCCACCTTAAATACATACATCATTGTCCCAAAATTCAAAATGCTGACCCTACAGCAACTTCTTCCCATGCTGGGCAAGGAGTGTTGGCTGGTAGCTCTAGATCTCAAGGAGGCATACCTGCACGTCCCCATTCGACCAATCTGCAGAAGATACCTCAGATTTCTTGCAGGATCAGAGCACTATCAATTCTCAGCATTGCCCTTTGGCTTATCTACTGCGCCCAGAGAATTCAAGAAATGCCTGGCATCAGTAATCGCCCATTGCAGACTACAGGGAATTCAAATTTATCCATACCTGGACGACTGCCTGCTACAAGGAGACAACAAAAGCAAGCTGACAACAGATTTACAAAGGGTCATTTACTTGCTACAAGCACTGGGATACACAGTCAATCTTCAAAAGTCAAGACTGATACCATCCCAGACAAGGACTTTCCTGGGAGCGGAATTGGACACAGTAAGACAAATGGCATTCCTAACTACAGAAAAACAAAAAGAACTCCCTCTTTACTTCTTGGCACTAACAAAACTGAACAAGTTAACAGCAAGAAAGGTACTGCAGGCCTTGGGTTTCATGGCATCATGCATAATCCTGGTTCCATTTGCCAGACTACATATGAGAAAACTACAGTGGTACCTAAAGAATTTATGGTCCCAACACAGACACAGCCTAGAAACGGAAATCCCACTAATACCATGCTTAAAACAGGAGTTCCTATGGTGGGCTCAGGCATGCCAGTCAAACCCAGGCCTGCCTTTCCGCAAAGGTCAAGCAAGCCAGACCATCACAACAGACGCTTCAGACCTAGGATGGGGAGCCCACATGCTGGACAAATGCGTACAAGGATTGTGGACACAGGATCAATTTCACCTACACATCAACCTAAAAGAAATGCTGGCAGTAAAACTGGCAATCCAAAAGTTCAGACCATTTCTCAAGGAAGGCCAGTTGATGATAAGGACAGACAACACCACAGTCATGTGGTACATCAACAAACAGGGAGGCACTCATTCTTACCCCTATGCAGAATGACTTTGGAGCTGTGGAGCCTGGCACTCAGCTACAACATCCAGTTACAGGCAATATTTGTACCAGGAAAAGAAAACTCTCTGGCGGATATGTTAAGCAGGACCACATCGGATGCCCACGAATGGCAGCTGCACCCGGACATCTTCAAGACCATCTCGAAGAAATGGGGAATGCCTCAGATAGATCTATTCGCATCCCCTCTCAATCACCAGCTCAAAAAATTCTGCACAAGGACATTCCACCCACTAGCATGGAAAGTGGACTCACTCTCCTTTAGCTGGGAAGGCCTAACAGCATATGCATTCCCACCTCTTCCCTTGATACACAAAGTACTACTAAAAATCAAGGAAGAACGTCCAAGGATAATCCTGATAGCTCCAAACTGGCCAAGACAACACGGGTACCAACTGCTGAGGAGCATGTCTCGGAACAATATGTGGCCAATACCCCTGATGCCTTTGATGCTAACTCAGAACAACTACAGCACCATGCATCCAAACCTAAAAACGTTGCAACTGACTGCATGGAACATCACATAGCAGCTGCTAATCCAGAACTTTCACAGAGAGTTAAAGACATTATTCTTGAAGCACGCAGGCCTTCAACAAGAAGGAACTATGCTGGGAAATGGAAAAGGTTTGTCATTTGGAGTTCTGAAAGAGGAAAAGATGTATCAAACATAGATATGCCTAACATTCTGGAGTATCTGGCGAACTACTTCATTCAGGCCTCTCCTACTCCTCCATCAAGATTCATGCATCAGCTATTTCAGCAGAATACAGCTTTGATCCACCTGTTTATTCACACCCTTTGCTCAGGCAGTTCCTCAGAGGAATCAAGAATTTAAAACCTCCAAGGAAACCACCATTGCCAGCTTGGGACTTAAACTTTGTGCTAGAAAAATTGACTCTATCACCCTTTGAACCAGCAGCAACAGCAGACCTACAACACCTGTCATGGAAAACTGCTTTCCTACTGGCAATTACTTCAGCGAGGAGGGTTTCAGAACTACAGGCCTTAATGGCAGTGCAACCCTTCCTAATCTTCCACCAAGATAGAGTGTCCATGAGGACTAATTCTACATTTATGCCTAAGGTGGTATCCAGAGTGTCTTTAAACCAGGCAATCCACCTACCTACCTTCTTTCCCAACCCACAAAACAGAGGGAAAGAATTCTGCATACCTTGGATATACATAGACAGCTACGCTACTACTTGGACAGAACAAAAATAGCAGAAAGACTGACCAACTTTTCGTAGCTTATGCAACAGGAAGGGAAGGAAAAGCTATCTCCAAACAGACAATCTCCAAATGGATAGGAAATTGCATACGATTCTGTTACTCCTTCCATGGAAAGCCAATTCCACAGAACATAAGACCTCATTCTACAAGGGCAACAGCCACTACCACAGCTTTCTTACGAGGAGTGGCTACCAAAGACATTATTGAGGCGGCTACTTGGACCTCCGTGCATACATTTGCCAAGCATTATAATTTACCTCTATATTCCAGATCCCGAGCAGGGTTTGCCACTGCTGTACTGCAAGGGATCCTAAACACACCATAATCTACTTTTATCCTCCTCCCCTAGTTGGCTATGGTATTCTACCCAGTTGTTATGACTGCAGATGCATCCATGAAGGACATAGTACAGTTTTGTACCTACCATAAATGTAGATGTCCGAACTGGATAGCATCTGCAGTCAGGATTACCCTCCCTCCTTCCCCTCTGTGGTACTCCTAGGGTGTTTACCCTCCTAATAGCTAGCTAGTGGGGGGGAGTCTTTCATGGTGTATTTGTTTGTATTTAGGTACATACATGCTTATTTTTGTGTTTACCTCTATCTTTTGGAAACATTGGCATCTATCCAAAATTTTTAGCCTTCTACAGGGCTTCTGGCATCTGGGGCAAGAAACACTGAAGAAAATGGCGTCGGCTGATGCTTTTATACCCGAAGACCAACAGAGATGACGTCGGGTGAAGTGCGACATCAGCCGAAGCCGGACCCGGACTTTGGAATCCGGCCGACTGAAGGGCTGCCTGACGACAGGACAACCCAGTTGTTATGACTGCAGATGATATCCAGTTCGGACATCTACATTTATGGTAGGTACAAAACTGTACTTTCCGGAGCCAGTCGGGGGCTGAATTTCGTTGCATCCGGAAGCCTGGGAAAGCATCACCCAGGATCGTTTGGTGCTTCGAATAGTTACCGGAGGTTACACTATTCCCTTTTTATCAACACCCCCTCCAGTCAAAAGAATCCCAGATGTTCCACCCAGTCAACGGGATCAAGCAGCACTAGAAGTTTTAAAGCTGCTAGAAAAAGGAGTCATCCAACCAGTCCCCTCAGCCCATATCAGATCAGGAACTTACTCAAGACACTTTTTGGTGCAGAAAAGAACGGGGACCTGAGGCCCATTCTGGAACTCAGCCGATTGAATCACTACTTCCTGAAGTCCAAGTTCCGAGTGGTCACTCTTCAGTCCATTTTTCTCTTGCTGGAAAAAGGAGTATGGATGTGCTCCATCGATCTCAAGGGTGCCTACTACCACATCAAGATGGACAAGGCATCCAGGAGTCACTTACACTTCAGTCTGGGAGCCAGTCACTTCCAGTTTCGTGCCCTGCCCTTTGGTCTCACCACAGCCCCCAGGGTGTTTACCAAGTATTTGGCAGTGGTGACGGCTCACCTGGGACATTGGGGATTCCAAGTGTTTCCATATCTGGACGACTGGCTTCTCACCGCCCCCACCAGGCATCTCCTCATTCAAGCCAGGGAGGCTACCATTACACTTTGTCAGCAACTAGGAATTACCTTGAACTGGGAAAAGTCTGCCTTGCTGCCTTCACAGCGTGTTGTTTTTATAGGCACCGAGCTGGACACTATTCAAATGCGGGCCTTTCTGCCACAAGAGAGAATAAGAGTACTGCAGTCCCAGATTCACGCATTGTTGCCCCTCAAGAGAGTTCAGGCCAGGTTAGTTCTCCAGCTCCTGTGATCCATGGCTGCCACCATCATGCTGGTGCCTCTAGCCAGGTTACACATGCGGATCCTACAGTGGCTCCTTTCGGCCCAGTGGTCCTTTCAGAAACTTCCTTTTTCCCACTTGATACTTCTCACAGAACGGTGCAAACAGGACCTCTGCTGGTGGCTATGTTCCATCAATCTGGACAAAGGGAGGAGCTTGATTCCTATGTCTCCAGTGGCCACGGTGACCACAGACGCCTCCCAGATGGGGTGGGGGGGCATTATCTTGGCAGGACGGTCCAAGGCACGTGGCAGATCACGAGGTACACCTGCACATCAGTGTTCTAGAGATGAAAGTGGTGTTACTAGCGTTGCGGGCACTCCAAAGCTCTCTTCCTCAGGGAACGATTGCAATTCACTCGGACAACATGTCCGTGGTGTGGTACCTGAACAAGCAGGGGGGAACCAAGTCTTATCCCCTCTGCAGAGAGGCCATGTAAGTGTGGCATTGGACAGTGTCTTCCCAACGGTTTTTAGTGGCAACGCACATTCCGGGAAAGACCAATGTGATAGCGGACAGGCTGAGCAGAGCTATTCTGATGCCTTATGAGTGGTCCCTGAACAACCGAGTGGCGGTCCAAATTTTCAACAGATGGGGTCAGCTTTGCTGCGATCTCTTCCCCAGCCCGCTCAATGCCAAATGCAGCAAGTACTTCACACTGATCCCCCGACAGGGGGAGTCACCCAGGGACTCTCTAGTCCACAATTGGCCCCCCCGGTCTGATCTATACTTTCCCTCCGATGTTCATCGTGCATACAGCTGCAGCCATTACAGATGGTTCTCCTGCCATCAGGCAGGTCCTCAGTCGGCCGAATTCCAAAGTCTAGGTCCGGCGTCGGTTGTAGTCGCCTCTTCCCTGACTTCAGTGCGACAGGGGTATAAAAGAACCAGCCGACGCCATTTTCTTCAGTCTTTTTTGCCACGCAGTGCCCGAAGCAGAAGCAGTTCGCAACTGCCGGTCGGCCAGCTCCTGAAATTACGAAAATTTTGAAACAGAAGTCTTCTTTAAAGCTAAGTACCCCGTTGGGGAAACTTTTCTTGCCTCAGACCGATGTCAGACAAAGTTAACAATTGTATTTCTTGTGGGAAGCAAATACCGCATAAGGATTTCCATTCCCTCTGTATACCTTGTTTAGGCCCAGACCACGACGTCTCGGGCTGTCGCTTTTGTGCTACTTTCAATAAACGCACTATTAAGCGTCGGGCGGAGTTCGCCCAGCACTACTTTGGGAAAGCTTTTAACTATATAATGTCGTCAGAGACTCCGACTCCTGTTTTGTCCAAAAAACGCAAGGACAAGGACCAACACGCAAGATCTGCGGGCTCCACCAACACCACGCCAAAACCGACTCCACGTGGTCCGGTTCTCAGCGAGGCACCTACACAGCACCTGACTACCGACGACGCTTCTCTGGTGGTGTCCTCTCTAACCGAGGCCGCAGGTTCCTCGGCCCACACCCTGACTACAGATACCGAAGCCACTGTTAGTGTTGAGCCTCATAATGTGGACAGGTCTACCTCCACCCATGGTGTCTTCAGGCCTTCCTCTTTCTTTTCCATCAAGGCCTTTACTAAGTCTAAATCAGCCATGCACTCCAAGAGCCCATCTCCTGGTCCCATGCCTAAAAGGCAGATGCTTAAAATGGCTGAGAATTTAATTACTCTTATCAGGGGTTCCCAACCCCCACCGGACAAAAGACCCAGAGTGGAGGAAGAATCACCCTCTTCTGATCAGGGCTCCATTATTTCAGAGCATTCTGATGAGGAGGAACATTCTTACTCCCCTTTTGAAGACTCCGATGCAGAGGAGTCCATTCCTTCTGTATCCCCCCCCCCCCCCCCCAGAGGATTACTCATTCGGGGAAACCTTGCATACCTTGAGGGAACACTTCCACTGGGAAGGCCAAGATTATTCAGATTCCAAGAAAAGGCTTAGGGAATTTCTTTTGCTACCTCAGCACAGGCCTCTGGCGATGCCTCCTGTCTTGGACATACTTGATGATGTGTACTCGGAGGCCTGCCTTAATCCGGATTCCCTGCCTCCAGCCCCAGTCAAGCCTGATAGGTACTACAGAGTTCCTAACTCACACCAATTTCTTTTCAAAGCCATACTGCTGACCCTGAAACCATTTCTCAGGGCCCCAAGGGAATGAAGGCCTCTACTGCTAAAAACCCATTACCTTCCGAGAGAGATTCTAGATCCTTAGAAAGGTGGGGGAAAAAGGTATATACCTCGGCTACCCTAGCCATGAGGGCTTTAAACCGTCAGTTCCATATGCTTAAATATCAACAGTTTCTGTTATCACAATTGAAAAGTAAAATGTCACAACCTGAACAACCAGATTTGAAGGAGTTGCAGGATATGATGCATAGTGCAGAACAAGTGGGTAAGCATACCTTACAATGTGGTTATGATGCTCTAGAGGCCTCAAGTAGAGCTGCTGTTACAGGATCAGTCATACGTAGACATGCCTGGCTTAGGGAACAAACCTTGCCTGATCATGTCAAAGCTAAATTACTAGATGCTCCTCTACAAAAGGATGTATTATTTGGTGCTAATGCTGAGGAGGTATTAAGGAAAATGGAAGAAAAAGCTAAATCTATGCAAACTGTTAAAGATTTTCTACGGATACAACCACCACGTTTTAGTAGAAATTGGCCTTAAAAAATTGGTCCTTTCCAGACAGACCCCAAAGAGGTAGATACAGGCGCCCAAGGGGCAGAGGACAATCTCAAGGATCGTATAGAGGCGGACAATGGCAAACTCCAACACCAAGAGGTGGCGAAGATAGTTCACAGCAATACAGGAAGCAAACCCAATGACTTTCCCCTTTGCATGCCAAGCAAGGCTCAAATGGCAGCACTCTTAGGAGGAAAGCTGGCATTATTTTAAAAAAATTGGCATATTGTCACAAAAGACAAATGGATCCTGAACATTATAAACAGAGGCTACAGATTTTATTTTCACACCCTTCCAAAAATGAGAGGCATGCCGAACCTGCCACACAATCAAAGGGCAGAGGCTCAAATACAAATTTCAAAGCTCATGGGCATGAAAGCTATTCAAGAGGTACCTACTCACGAACAAGGTCAAGGTTTTTATTCCAGACTATTCCTGGTGCCAAGGAAGGGAACAGATTGGAGACCCATTTTGGACTTATCCATCCTAAACACATTTCTACTCGTACCAAAATTCAAGATGCTCACTTTACAGCAGCTTCTTCCCATGCTGGGCAAGGGGTCTTGGCTGGTATCATTGGACCTCAAGGAGGCATACCTGCATGTCCCAATCAGACAAAGCTGCAGAAGATCCCTCAGATTTCTTGCAGGTTCAATCCACTATCAATTCTCTGCATTGCCCTTTGGCTTATCTACTGCGCCCAGAGTATTCACAAAATGCCTGGCATCAGTAATTGCCTACTGCAGACTTCAAGGGATTCAAATATACCCTTATTTGGACGACTGCCTGATCCAAGCGGACAGCAAACACATACTTCTGGAACATCTGGCTTATGTAACACGGTTATTGAATTCTCTGGGATACACAGTCAACAAAGAGAAATCCAGGCTAACGCCATGTCAGAAAATAATTTTCCTGGGTGCCAACTTGGACACAAATACCCAGATGGCCTATCTTACGCCAGAGAAGCAGGGGCAACTAACTCAATACTTCAAGACACTAGCAAATTGCACCAGGCTTACTGCAAGGAAAATCCTGCAGGCTCTGGGATTCATGGCATCTTGTATTTTACTCATCCCATGTGCAAAGTTGCATATGAGGAAACTTCAATGGTACCTAAAAAACCTATGGTCTCAACACAGCCACAGTTTGGAAACAATAATACCACTAATTCCATGTTTGCAAAAGGAATTTCTATGGTGGGCTCAAGCATGCCAAACAAACACAGGTCTACCATTCTGCAAGCCTCAAGCAAATCAAGTCATCACAACAGACGCCTCAGACTACGCCTGGGGGGCGCACATGACAGACCGGTGCATTCAGGGCAAATGGTCCCAAAAGGAAAAGCACCTTCACATCAATCAAAAGGAGATGCTAGCAGTAATAAATGCTATTATAGCTTTCAAAGACCTTCTGCATCCAGGTCAACTATTGATAAAGACAGACAACACCACAGTAATGTGGTACATAAACAAACAAGGAGGAACACATTCATACCCCCTATGCAGGCTGGCCATGTCACTTTGGAACATGGCTCTGGAGTTGCACATCGAGCTTCAAGCACAGTACTTGCCAGGCATGGAAAACACGCTGGCAGACAACCTAAGCAGAAATATGACAGATCCACACGAATGGAAGTTGCATCCTCAAGTTTTTGCAGAGATAATTCAAGTGTGGGGAAGGCCAGACATAGATCTCTTTGCCTCCCACAAAAATCATCAATTAACAAAATTCTGCTCAAGGACATTTCATCCAAAGGCCTGGAGAGTGGACGCTCTGTCTTTCAGTTGGACAGCACTGACAGTTTACGCCTTCTCACCTCTTTCTCTACTGCCCAAAGTGCTTTTAAAAGCAAGATCAGACAGACCAAAGATGATTCTGATTGCTCCAGACTGGCCAAGACAACACTGATACCTGCTCCTGAGGAGCCTGACGCATTCTCCTCCATGGACCCTACCACTAATGCCTCTTCTTCTGACTCAGCACAGCTACAAAACTCTTCACGGTCAGCTGAAAACACTCAATATGGCCGCATGGAAGATTCCTTAACATCACAACAGACCCTACTCTCCAAGGAGGTGCAGGATGTCATTTTGGAGGCCAGAAGGCCGTCTACTAGAAAAGTTTACTCCGCAAAATGGAAACAGTTTTGTGCTTGGAATGAGAAAAAGGGCCAGGATCCTGGAAAACTGAATTTGCTTCAAATATTACAGTATCTAGCTGAGCTGCTAAACAGTGGACTTTCATTCTCCTCCATCAAAATCCATGCATCAGCCATTTCTGCAGGATACAACACTGATCCACCTTTATTCTCTCACCCAATTTTAAGACAGTTCCTCAGAGGGGCTAAGAATATAAGACCTCCAAGGAAACAACCAATTCCTGCTTGGGATCTTAATTACATTCTAGAAAAGTTAACCTTGCCTCCTTTTGAGCCAGCTGCCTCAGCAGATTTGCAATATTTGTCCTGGAAAACAATTTTGCTTCTGGCTATTACCTCAGCTCGTAGGGTCTCGGAACTACAAGCCCTCATGGCTGTGCAGCCCTTTATCATCTTCCATCAGGACAGCGTTTCCCTACGAACCAACCCGTCATTTATGCCTAAGGTGGTATCCAGGGTAGCTTTAAATCAGGCCATACACTTACCTACCTTTTACCCTAACCCTCAAAACAAAGGGGAAAGGCTGCTACATTCCTTGGACATCCACAGACAGCTGCGTTACTATTTGGACAGAACAAAGCCTTTCAGAAAATCAGAACAACTCTTTGTGTCCTACGCTGCAGGAGCTCAAGGGAAGCCAATTTCCAAACAGACAATTTCAAAATGGATAGGCCACTGCATACGTTTTTGTTACTCTTTTCATGGTAAAGCTGTACCTGCAGGCATCAGACCCCACTCCGCAAGGGCCACAGCTACCTCTGCAGCCTTCCTCAGAGATATTTTGGAAGCAGCCACTTGGAGTTCTGTGCATACCTTCACTAAGCACTACCACCTACCTTTATACTCCAAAACTAGAACAGGCTTTGCCACTGCAGTTTTGCAGGGCATTCTGGCTCCGCCCAGTTCCACCTAGTGCCTTCCACCCCTTGCGTAGCTTTGGGATTCTACGCATCTGTAATGACTGCAGCTGTATGCACGATGAACATAGTACAGTTTTGTACCTACCATAAATGTAGATGTTCGAGTGCTAATACAGCTGCAGTCCAGGTTTCCCTCCCTCCTTCCCCTCTTGGGACAGGCCTAGTGGCTACACCTCCTCATACAACATGTCTGGGGTTATTCTTTTATGATGTATTTGCTTGCAACTACTGATGTCCTTCAAGGATGCATCTGCAGTCATAACAAATGGGTTGTCCTGTCGTCAGGCAGCCCTTCGGTCGGCCGGATTCCAAAGTCTGGGTCCGGCTTCGGCTGATGTCGCACTTCACCCGACGTCATCTCTGCTGGTCTTCGGGTATAAAGGCATCAGCCGACGCCATTTTCCTCAGTCTTTCTTGCCGCGCGGCGCCCGAAGCAGAAGCTGTTCGCAAGTGCCGGTCGGTCAGATCCAGAGATTACTACTACCGAATACTACTCAAGACTTCTAAAAGCTAAGTACCCGTTGGGGACTCTTTCTTGCCTCAGCCGATGTCAGAAAAAGTCAATAACTGTTTAACTTGTGGGAAACAAATACCTCATAAAGATTTCCACTCTTACTGCCTGCCTTGCTTAGGCCCAGACCACGACGTAGCAGCCTGTTCGGCCTGTGCTTCCTTCAACCGACGAACGCTTAGGCGTCGGTCGGAGTTTGCTGAACAGTTTTTCGGCTCAGATTTTGCGTACATTATGCCGTCGGATCCTCCGACACTCGCGGTCCGCGGTTTCGGCCGAAACCACTGTTAAGCAAGCCGCGAGTGTCTCGGTTTCGGACAAAACCGAGAAAACCGGTCAATCTTCAGCCGAATCCATGACTAGTACTGAGGCTCCTGCTACCTTAGTTGAATCGGCCTCAGAAGTTTTGCCTACTACTGTGGTTCCTAGTGATTTATCAGACACCATTCCTTTGGATGTCTCTACCCCAGCACGTGGTGCTGCTAGGCCTCCTGCAGCCATGTCTATTAAGGCCTTTGCCAGGGCTAAAGCAGCCAAAACTGTTAAATCAGTGCCTGTTAAGCCCCCCTCACACAGGCCCACTTCTAGTTCACAAATGCTTACTCTGGCAGAGGATTTAATATCCTTAATTAGGGATCCCAATCTCACCCAGACAGGGCCTCTCAGCCCCAGAAAAGAGACCTAGAGCAGAGCCCCGAGCCAGTGTCCTCTGATGATTCTTCGGATGACGCAGACTCTACAGATCAGCCAGAGGCTCCTTTTCTACTTATGAAGATTCCGATGCTGAAGAATCCATTCCATCTGCCTCTCCACCAGAGGAATTTTCCTTTGGGGAAACCTTACATGCCATGAGAGAACAATTCCAATGGCAGGGACAAGATTTCTCAGATTCAAGAAAAAGGCTTAGGACATTTCTGCACTTACCACAACATAGGCCCTTAGCTATACCTCCAGTACTGCCTGTTGTGGATGATGCATTTAATGATGTTTGCACTGCTCCTGATACTTTACCTCCAGCCCCTGCCAAACCAGATAGATTTTACAGGGTGCCAGACACTCATCACCACCTATACAAGGTCCCACTTGCAGATCCTGAGACTATTTCCCAGGGGCCTAAGGCAGTAGCCTCGACCTCAGCAAAAAACCCTATTCCTTCTGAAAGGGAATCCAGGTCCTTAGAGAGATGGGGGAAAAAAGTTTACACCTCTGCTACTCTCTCAGCAAGAGCTTTAAACTGTCAGTTTCTTATGATCCAATACCAAGAGTTTATGCTTGATCAGTTAACTAAGAAGCTGTCCACTGATGACTCCTTAGATAAGAAATATGTTTTAGAAATGGTGAATAACATTCAGCAGGTTAGTAACCATTCTTTAAAATGTGGCTATGATGCACTGGAGGCTTCATTTAGATCAGCCATGACTGGCACAGTGATAAGAAGGCATGCATGGTTGAAAGAACAGGTCTTGCCGGATCATGTTAAAGCAAAGCTGTTAGATGCTCCTATGGATAAGGCCAGTCTATTTGGTACACCTGCTCAGCAAGTAATGAAGAAAATGGAAGAGAAGGCAAAATCTGTACAAACAGTTAAGGATTTCTTACAGGTTCAGCCCCAAGGTTTAGCAGGAACTGGCCTGCCAAAATTGGTCCTTTCCAGACTCCTCAAAATCTCAAAGAGGCAGGAATAGACGCTCTAGAGGCAGAAATCAATCCAGAGGAGGTGCCTACAGAGGACGACAGTGGCAAGGCAATAACCGAGGCACAGACACAACCACTGCCACTGCAACAGGACAATCACAGTGACTTGGCTCTGACACCGCCTACCAGGGAGCAAATAACAGCACCTTTAGGCGGAAAGTTAGCCTTATTTTCGAAAAATTGGCACTATATCACAAAAGACAAGTGGATTTTGCAAACCATAGACCAAGGTTACAGGTTCCACTTCCACACCTTACCAGTAAAAAGAGGAATGCCAAACCTACCTCCAAATCAAAAAACAGAAGCTCTAAAGCAGATAGCGCAATTAACAAAGATAAGAGCTGTGGAAAGAGTACCAATAACAGAACAGGGCAAAGGATTCTACTCCAGACTCTTCCTAGTACCAAGAAAAGAGAAAAGTTGGAGACCTATTCTCGACCTGTCCGCCTTAAACACATACATCATTGTCCCAAAATTCAAAATGCTGACCCTACAGCAACGTCTTCCCATGCTGGGCAAGGAGTGTTGGCTGGTAACTCTAGATCTCAAGGAGGCATACCTGCACGTCCCCATACGACCAAATTGCAGAAGATACCTCAGATTTCTTGCAGGATCAGAGCATTATCAATTCTCAGCATTGCCCTTTGGCTTATCTACTGCGCCCAGAGTATTCACAAAATGCCTGGCATCAGTAATTGCTCACTGCAGGCTACATGGAATCCAAATTTATCCATACCTGGACGACTGCCTGTTACAAGCGGACAACAAAAGCAAGCTGACAACAGATTTACAAAGAGTCATTTGCTTACTACAAGCCCTGGGATACACAGTCAATTTACAAAAGTCAAGACTGATACCATCCCAAACAAGAACATTCTTGGGTGCAGAATTGGACACAGCAAAACAAATGGCATTCCTAACTGCAGAAAAACAAAAACAACTCCCTCCTTACTTCTTGGCATTAACAAAGCAGAACAAACTAACAGCAAGAAAAGTACTGCAGGCCTTGGGCTTCATGGCATCATGCATTATCTTGGTCCCACATGCCAGACTGCATATGAGAAAGCTACAGTGGTACCTAAAGAATTTATGGTCTCAACACAGGCACAGCTTAGAAACCGAAATCCCACTAATCCCATGCCTGAAACAGGAGTTCCTATGGTGGGCTCAAGCATGCCAGTCAAACCCAGGCTTGCCCTTCCACAACTTTCAAGCAAGCCAAACCATCACAACGGATGCCTCAGACCTAGGCTGGGGGGCGCACATGTTGGACAAATGCATACAAGGATTGTGGACTCCAGACCAGCTGCACCTGCACATAAACCAAAAAGAAATGCTGGCAGTAAAACTAGCAATCCAGAAATTCAGACCATTCCTCAAAGAAGACCATTTAATGATAAGGACAGACAACACCACAGTCATGTGGTACATCAACAAACAGGGAGGCACTCATTCATACCCCCTATGCAGAATGACTCTGGACCTTTGGAATATGGCTCTGAGCTACAATATCCAGTTACAGGCAATATTTGTGCCGGGAAAAGAAAACACCCTAGCAGGCATGTTAAGCAGAACCACCTCGGATGCTCACGAATGGATGCTACACCCGGACATCTTCAAGGCCATCACAAAGAAATGGGGAATGCCACAAATAGACCTATTCGCATCCCCACTCAATCACCAGCTCAAAAAATTCTGCACAAGGACATACCACCCACTTGCATGGAAGGTGGACTCTCTATCCTTCAGTTGGAAAGGCCTGACAGCATATGCATTTCCACCTCTTCCTTTGATGCACAAGGTACTACTGAAAATCAAAGAGGAACGCCCAAGGATAATCCTGATAGCTCCGAATTGGCCAAGACAACACTGGTATCCATTGCTGAGGAGCATGTCTCAGGGGAGAATGTGGGGAACCACAAATATGACGAGCGAAACTGTGAGCAGAACGCTACGAAACAGATGCAAACTCCCAATAAGTTTAAAATGCGGTTTAATAAACTGAGCGCTTTCGGAAGGACCTGTGCCCCTCCTTCTTCAGAAATAACAAACAACCAAATGAATTCAAACAAACTTCCAGGCAGCAACTCATATTTAAAATCTTCAGTCATTAATTAACTGATAATGCTATTAAGCAATTAAGCAATAAAAGTATGTGAACAAAAGACACCAAATTTTTTAAACCTTTTTTAACCTTATAAGAACTTGCTTAATGTACTTTTGTATTTTTGTATTTTTGCTATGGTGTTAGAATGTAACAACTTTGATTATTCTGCTATGAATTGGCATTAGATTTACTTGATGTGCTTTATACAATACCTCTTAGTATGTGAACTTTTTATGAATTTAGCCTAATTTAGTCTAACTTCTCATTTTTCTATTCAACAAATTTATGTATTTAAGATATACATTTTTAAATAATACTTATTGGGCATTTAAGCAGTACTTAAATAATTGCTTCTAGAAATGTATTTATAAAGCATTGACAATAGTGCTTAGAAGCATTTAGTAAATAATGTTATTAGGTGAAACAGTATTGATAATGCTTGCCATTCTACAGACATGGCCCTTTTTAAAAAAAAATTGGTGTCTTTTGTTCACATACTTTTATTGCTTAATTGCTTAATAGCATTATCAGTTAATTAATGACTGAAGATTTTAAATATGAGTTGCTGCCTGGAAGTTTGTTTGAATTCATTTGGTTGTTTGTTATTTCTGAAGAAGGAGGGGCACAGGTCCTTCCGAAAGCGCTCAGTTTATTAAACCGCATTTTAAACTTATTGGGAGTTTGCATCTGTTTCGTAGCGTTCTGCTCACAGTTTCGCTCGTCATATTTGTGGTTCTTCAGGGGAGAATGTGGTCAATACCCCTGATGCCTTTGATGTTAACTCAGAACAACTACAACATCATGCACCCAAACCTAAAAACCTTGCAACTGACTGCCTGGAACATCACATAGCAGCAACTAACCCAGACCTATCCCAAAGGGTTAAAGACATTATCCTTGAAGCCCGCAGACCTTCAACAAGAAGGAACTATGCAGGAAAATGGAAAAGATTTGTCATTTGGAGTACTGAAAGAGGAAAAGATGTGTCGAACATAGATATTGCTAACATCCTGGAGTACTTGGCAGAGCTTCTACATACAGGCCTGTCCTATTCCTCCATCAAGATACATGCATCAGCTATTACAGCAGAATACAGCTTCGATCCACCTGTCTTTTCGCATCCTCTACTCAGGCAGTTCCTCAGAGGGATCAAGAATGTAAAACCTCCTAGGAAACCACCATTACCAGCATGGGACTTGAACTTTGTGCTAGAAAAATTGACACTCCCTCCATTTGAACCAGCAGCAACAGCAGATCTTCAACACCTATCATGGAAAACTGCTTTCCTACTGGCAATTACTTCAGCAAGGAGGGTTTCGAACTACAGGCCTTAATGGCAGTACAACCCTTCCTAATCTTCCATCAAGATAGGGTGTCCATGAGAACTAATCCTACATTTATGCCTAAGGTGGTATCCAGAGTGTCTTTAAACCAGGCAATCCACCTACCTACCTTCTTTCCAAATCCACAGAACAGGGGGGAAAGACTGCTGCATACCTTGGATGTACATAGACAGTTATGCTACTACCTGGACAGAACCAAAGGTGACAGAAAAACTGACCAGCTTTTAGTAGCCTATGCAACAGGAAGGGAAGGAAAAGCAATTTCCAAACAGACAATCTCCAAATGGATAGGAAATTGCATAAAATTCTGTTACTCCTACCACGGAAAACCAATTCCACAGAACATAAGACCTCATTCTACAAGGGCTACAGCCACTACCACAGCTTTCTTACGAGGAGTGGCAACCAAGGACATTATTGAGGCGGCTACTTGGACCTCCGTGCATACATTTGCCAAGCATTATAATTTACCTCTATACTCTAGATCCCGAGCAGGGTTTGCCACTGCTGTACTGCAAGGGATCCTAACTACACCATAATTCTTCTTCCTCCTCCGCTAGTTTGGCTATGGTATTCTACCCATTTGTTATGACTGCAGATGCATCCTTGAAGGACATAGTACAGTTTTGTACCTACCATAAATGTAGATGTCCGAACAGGATAGCATCTGCAGTCAGGATTACCCACCCTCCTTCCCTCTGTGGTACTCCTAGGTATTTACCCTCCTAATAGCTAGCTGGGGAGTCTCTTATGGTGTATTTGTTTGTATATATGTACATACATTGTTATTTTTTGTGTTTGCCTTCTACTTTTTTGGAAACATTGGCATTTATCCAAAATTTAGCTTACCAAGAGGGCAACTGGCATCTGGGGCAAGAAACACTGAGGAAAATGGCGTCGGCTGATGCCTTTATACCCGAAGACCAGCAGAGATGACGTCGGGTGAAGTGTGACATCAGCCGAAGCCGGACCCAGACTTTGGAATCCGGCCGACCGAAGGGCTGCCTGACGACAGGACAACCCATTTGTTATGACTGCAGATGCTATCCTGTTCGGACATCTACATTTATGGTAGGTACAAAACTGTACTTTTTTTGACTATTTTGCATTGCATTATATATATATATATATATCTAAAATTAAGTATTGCCTTCCTTCTGGGGGCACCTGACATCTGGGGCAAGAAAGACTGAAGAAAATGGCGTCGGCTGGTTCTTTTATACCCCTGTCGCACTGACGTCAGGGAAGAGGTGACTACAACCGACACCGGACCTCGACTTTGGAATTCGGCCGACCGAGGACCCGCCTGACGGCAGGAGAACCATCTGTAATGACTGCAGCTGTATTAGCACTTGAACATCTACATTTATGGTAGGTACAAAACTGTACTTTTCCTCTGTTACCAAGAGTGATTCAGAAAGCCATATCCTTGGGAAGCAGGATTATTCTAATTGCTCCACACTGGCCTCGACAAGTATGGTCCCCCTTTTTTCAGAAGTACGTAGTGGACGGTCCTTGGACCCTGGACCCAGTGCCAGACCTACTGATTCACATGTCAGGACAGCTCCATCCCTCCCTGTGAACCCTCAGGTTGACAGCCTTGGCTGCTCCACTTCCATCAGTAGTTAGACGACATTCCTTTTCACCTGAGGTGGTACACATATTGTCTTTGTCTCATAAGTCTTCCACCAGAAGGATTTATTCCAGCAAATGGAAGAGATTCTCCATTTGGGCTCCGGCCCAAGGTTTGGACCCCTTCACAGCCCCAATTCCATCGGTCTTAGACTTTTTAGCCATGCTTTTCCGACAGGGCTCCGTGCCTGCTACCATTACGGTGCAGCTGGCTGCAGTTTCCAATTTTCATACATCTTACGAGCCTTCTCTTATGGGCCATAAACTTTGTAAGGCCTTCTTGAAAGTCGCCTGGTTACTTCGCCCTCCTGTTTCAGAACCTGTCATGCCATGGGATCTAAACTTTATGTTACAAGCCATCACTTCACTGCCCTTTGAACCGGCTGCCACCTGTGAATTAAAATTTCTGTCTTGGAAGATGGCTTTCCTAATAGCCATTACATTGGCCAGAAGAGTATCAGAGATTCAAGCCTTGTCCATTAAACCTCCGTATTTGACCTATCATAAGAACAGAGTTTCCCTGAGACTTAACCTGTCCTTCCTTCCGAAGGTGTCATCCACCATTAATCTTCATCAGTCTATCAAGTTACCAGTGTTCTTTCCAAACTTTTCCAATAAAGCATAGTTTAGATTTCACCAGTTGGATGTGCGCAGACAACTAAGATTCTACTTACACAGGACTAAGCATATTAGGAAGTCTGATCAACTGTTTGTGTCCTTCTCAGAAAACAGAACAGGTTGTCCTATTTCCAAGAGCACAAGTTCTAAATGGATCAAAGATTGTATTTCCTTTATCTATTCGTCAGGAGACAGAAATTTACCTTTTCCCATCAAAACTCGCTCTACCAGGACAGTGTCTACATCAATAGCATACCATGCTAGGCTTTCATTGGATGATATTTGTGCTGCGGCCACCTGGGTCTCTCCACACACCTTTATTACACATTACAAGTTGGACGTGGCTTCTAGGGGCCGGGCTTCCTTTGGTTCCATGGTTCTCAGGAGTATTTTCCTATGAGCCGCCCAGGATAGAGGTGCTGGGGACGCTGCCCCGTGAGTAAAGAATGTAGGCAAGATAGGACCACATAACATCAGGTAGTTATGTACTCACCATAATGATCGATGTATGTGGTCCATCTCGCCTCACATTCTTACGTACCCTCCCACCTGCCCCCTTCCTGTAGGATTTGGAGGAAAATTGGCTCTGAGAACCCTTCAATGTCAGTTGTTTTTTCTTTCTTTTCTGTCTGGAGCTCCTTCCAGTGGCAGTTGTGTGTGTGGGGTGTGACTGGAATGGCTGCAAACTAGATCTGGGGCTTGGGCGAGGTGCATCTTGGGATACTGGGTTAGCCCAGCCAATTAGAGACTTTGTGCTAGGAAAATAAGTTGGCCGAGTCGGAGCCGATTCTCGGCTCCGATCCCGTGAGTAAAGAATGTGAGGTGAGATGGACCACATACATTGATCGTTATGGTGAGTACATAACTACCTGTTCTTGTGCAAATGCTGACTTCAAACTTTCTTACTTAACAGTGTCATATGATGCAGATTGTTTTCCTGTTGTCCAGCCTTTAAGAAACCAGATTAGCTTTTTTTTCTGACAATGTGTAAACATACATCCTAATAGAAAAAAGAAAAGTCCAAGTAGCCACTACAAACCAAAGCAAGAGAAATCCAAAAGGCTACTAGCGGAATCACAAAAACGCTGGAGACGTGAATAAATTCCACACTTTTAATAAGAGGTTTAGCGCTTTCATCTAGTGAGACTAGACTTCATCAGAACAACAATTAAATAAAATAACACCATTTAAATAGTAATAAGTACATACCAAAACCAATAAAATAACCATATTAAATCACAGCCCATTTCCTATGTCATCACTTCCTCTGAAAAGGGAACTGGTTTAAAAATATACATGCACAACACAATGAAAACACCTTAAAAACATTAAAAATTAAAAAGACCCTCCAGTACATGAAACCAAAATCCCTTATAAATATTGCGAAAATTGAATTGTTATAGTAAACATTTTTAAAAATATACAAATTAATTTGTATTTTACACCACTGAAATTGATATATCATGCCCATTATAAACAAGAAAATGAAATAAAACAATTCCCATCCCTATCAAACACCAATCCTAGCTTCCAGGATGGGCTTGATATATATGCTATCATTAATGCTGGGCTTTACTGTGGCATCTAAAATTATTTGCCACTTTACCTCTCTCTCATTTAATAATACCTTCAGGTTTCTACCCCTAGGATTAAGATATAATACATCTAGTATAGCAAATCTGAAGGTTTGACATCCTGGACTATCCCTAACATGTCTCTATAAAGCATTATTAACATCACCCTTTCTAATAGCATACAAAATGGTCGTATATCCTATTCTTCAAGTGCCGACCAGTTTTCCCTACATAAAATGCTGGACAGTTATCACATAAAGCAAAATAAATGACATTCTTAGTTTGACAATTTCCTTTCATAAAATAAATCCTATTCTTACTCTGATTTTTAACTTGTATGGTAGGTTCTTCCAAAATACAAAACAATAATGACATCTCCCACATTTTACAGTTCCTGTCCTTTTATGTTGATTATGTGTAACTCTTGTATATAATTTATTTTTCAAATTCTGTCCAATTTTATTAACAAATTTAGGATGTTTTCCTACATGCTCATATATCATCAAATCACTTTTTAACATGCTCCAATTCTGCAAAATAACATTTTTAACTGCAGATGTATGTCTATTGTAGGGTACAACAAAAGCCCTATTAAATTCTTTACTTGTATGAGCAGAGTCTGTGTGTTTCATTCAGTGTTCCATGCCCTAATAAGGGTTTGTATGTCTTCCCCCATTCATTTGAAACGTACATAACCACATCATCCACCATCTTACTAGTATATCCTCTATCTTTAAACATAGTACCTATGAATTTCATTTGTCGTACCATGTCCAAATTATCCAAGGTCATGCGGGCCGCCCTAATACACTGTCCTTTAACTATATTTTTCTTCAAATTATAAGGATGACAACTGCTATACTGCAAATATGAATTGCTGAATGTGTCCTTTCTATAAATCTGAGATTTAAAGCCAAGGGGGGTATGCGTAATAAGTGTGTCCAGATAAGGGAGCTCCTTTGTACTAATATTATATGTGAATCGAAGAAAAGTGCTAGTTGTATGCAAATAATTGACAAATTCCTGCACATTTTTCACATTGCCATCCCAAATCATAAAGACGTCATCCAAAAATCTAAAGTAACCCTTAATATGCTGCATCCATACACTCTTGAATATAAATTCATTCTCCCAATCTAAAAGAACTAGATTAGCGTATATAGGAGCACTGGCGGCACCCATCGCCACTCCCTTATTCTGTATGTAATACTCTCCCTCAAAATAAATGAAGTTGTAATCTAGTACAATACTCATAAATTCACTAATGAGTTGAATCTTTTCCCAGTTTAACTGTGTATGGTTCCTTATACAGTTTACAAACCTCTCCATACCTTCCTCTCTAGGGATACAAGAAAATACATTCACCACATCAATAGTGACTAAAACCAACTCATTCTTCCACAAAGATGGTGTTAATCTACTGAGAAAATCCCAAGAATCTTTTATAATATGTGCAACATTCTGATAAATAGGTTTTAACCAATTATCCACAACTTTTCCAAAAGGGAAGTTTTTTGACTTGCTGCCCGATCTAATGGGTCTGTATGGGGGGTGCATTATATCCTTATGGATTTTTGGAATACCCATAATAGTAGCCAACGTAGGATGTTCTACTTTTAAGAATCTATATAAGTTGTTATCAATTCTATCTTCTATTAATAATTCTTCCAATAAAGCATCAATACGTTGATAGGCTATATTAACCTCATTAATGGATGAAACTTTGTATGTAACAGTATCTTGTAGGATATTATGAATGGCATTTAGTCATTTGTGTCCGCAATAACCACACCCCCTCCCTTATCGGGTTGTAAGATTTTTATATCCTTATTAGCATTTAAATCACGTAATACATCTTGTTCTTGTTTGCTAAAATTAAGTCTTACTGCAGACCCTTTTTGTCTATCAAGTTCATACAATTCATCTATGACCACTTTTTCAAAACTGGCCAATAAAAGATGTAGAGGAGGGTTAAATGTACTGTTTTTTTCTCAACTGCCCTTCCTGTCTCTTAATATTTGTATCCTTGAAGTAAATGCCTAGATTTAGCTTCCGAACAAATAACTTGAATTCTACTATACTATCTACAACATTAAATTTTTGGTTAGGGACAAATTTTATTCCTTTCCCAAACAAATCAAAATGAACATCTTGCATCTCCAAAGATGTATAATTATAAATATAAAAGTCACCCCTTCCATATTGTATTGCATTATACTTAATGTCAGAATTGTCTGAAAGGGTTACCTTTGATTCCTGTTGTATCTGTGTTGTGTGTGATAGGGATTCCACTGTCCCCCTTTTTTTCTTCCCTACATGTTCCCATTTTGTTTCTTCGTCTAAAAAAGTTTGTAAATCTCCATTTGAACCCCACCCATCCCTCTCAGAAAATATGCGTTTTCCAAACGGAATTTGTTTAGTTTCATTTGCCTTTTCCCAATGATAAACTTTACCTTCCTTATATTGCTGCATATCCCTCCGTAACTTTGCACATTTCCTGTTAAAAATCCTATTATTGTTTTTCACATATTGGTATTGTTTATCATACAATTCATGCCACTCATCAAACAATAAATCTTGTGTGATACGAACATTCAATTCATCAACTTCTTTCATAAGCTTACACACTTTACCATCATTGCATTTGAGAATAAATTTCATAAAGGTAATGCCAAAGTTATCAAACATTTCATTACATTCCTGTAACACTTGACTAGACATATCTACCCCCATAGGTTTTTTAAAAAATCTAAGCCCCATGGGCACAATTCGTAAAGATATGCATTGATTTAAATACGCATTTTCAGTTTGCATACTTTTAATAACATTTAGTTTTTTACCAAATAAGTGAATGATGTCCTTAAGCATTCCATCATTAAGTCCACTATTATTCACATTATTTACTGCATTATTATTTCGAAAGTCAAAATCATGAACTTCGGAGAGAAATGTCTCTAAGCCACAGCGTTTATATTCAGTCCCACCCCTCCGGGGTTTATCAGATGTTGAAATGCAATTGGATTTAGAAACGCAGTTAGTTTTTGAAACAGTACCTTTAATGCCATTGTAAGCAACAACAGAATATGTACGCTTCGGTACCATTCTTTTAGGTATTGCCCCCAATGTACTTCTCCTGTCCTCAGTATGGTTACCTTTGTCCAGTGTTTCAATACTGTCCTGTTCTTTTTGTTCGGTAACAATACAATGAGAGGTCCCAAGATTATGATTCGAGGCACCACCAAAGTCTCCTTGCTCATGCAAAGTATCTGGCAACACCTCATTGCCCAAGAGATTACGTAGGTTGGTGGAACCCACTCTTATCTCCACGCTGAAGCGAGATAGGTTGACTAAACAAGTCAATCAGTCTGGTGACTTCTCCTTTGAGGATGGTCATTTCAGACTGAAGTTTACGAACCTCATCCCTTCGAATTGGTGAAAAAATGGAGGGTAGTTCGTCCAGCGAGTTCATGCTGAGGCAACTAATAGAAAAAAAAAGTCCAAGTGAATGGGGGAAGACATATAAACCCTTATTAGGGCATGGAACATTGAATGAAACACACATAGACTCTGCTCATACAAGTAAAGAATTTAATAGGGCTTTTGTTGTACCCTACAATAGACATACGTTTGCAGTTAAAAATGTTATTTTGCAGAATTGGAGCATGTTAAAAAGTGATTTGATGATATATGAGCATGTAGGAAAACATCCTAAATTTGTTAATAAAATTGGACAGAATTTGAAAAATAAATTATATACAAGAGTTACACATAATCAACATAAAAGGGCAGGAACTGTAAAATGTGGGAGATGTCATTATTGTTTTGCTATTTTGGAAGAACCTACCATACAAGTTAAAAATCAGAGTAAGAATAGGATTTATTTTATGAAAGGAAATTGTCAAACTAAGAATGTCATTTATTTTGCTTTATGTGATAACTGTCCGGCATTTTATATAGGGAAAACTGGTCGGCACTTGAAGAATAGGATGTACGAACATTTTGTATGCTGTTAGAAAGGGTGATGTTAATAATGCTTTATATAGACATGTTAGGGATAGTCCAGGATGTCAAACCTTCAGATTTGCTATACTAGATGTATTATATCTTAATCCTAGGGGTGGAAACCTGAAGGTATTATTAAATGAGAGAGAGGTAAAGTGGCAAATAATTTTAGATGCCACAGTAAAGCCCAGCATTAATGATAGCATATATATCAAGCCCATCCTGGAAGCTAGGATTGGTGTTTGATAGGGATGGGAATTGTTTTATTTCATTTTCTTGTTTATAATAGGCATAATATATCAATTTCAGTGGTGTAAAATACAAATTCATTTGTATATTTTTAACAATGTTTACTATAACAATTCAATTTTCACAATATTTATAAGGGATTTTGGCTTCATGTACTGGAGGGTCTTTTTAATTTTTAATGTTTTTAAGGTGTTTTCATTGTGTTGTGCATGTATATTTTTAAACCAGTTCCCTTTTCAGAGGAAGTGATGACATAGGAAATGGGCTGTGATTTAATATGGTTATTTTATTGGTTTTGGTATGTACTTATTACTATTTAAATGGTGTTATTTTATTTAATTGTTGTTCTGATGAAGTCTAGTCTCACTAGATGAAAGCGCTAAACCTCTTATTAAAAGTGTGGAATTTATTCACGTCTCCAGCGTTTTTGTGATTCCGCTAGTAGCCTTTTGGATTTATCTTGCTTTGGTTTAAACATACATCCTGTTTTTACATTTCTGCTCTTACTGACAATGTAATGCATATATAAGAGTTCAGCTTTTAAATTTTTTCTGATTCTGTATGAAAACATGTCCATTAAGCAAGTTCCTTATTTTTCAAGCCACAGTCATGTAGTGTGGATGCTAATCACATATTACTAAACTCTATTTCTACATGTAAGCAAGCTTTATTTTATACCTTATTTAGTTTACATATTTGTAAAAACATCCACGGTGGTGCAGCGGTAGCGTTGTTGCCTCACAGCAAGAGGTTCTCCCATTTGATTCTCAGCTGGAGTGTGGGGAGTGCCTTCCGTGTGGAGTCTGCATGTCCTCCCCGCGGTTGGGTGGGTGTTTGAAAGACATGCGTAAATGGGCGTGCCTTCGATGAAGGTTGGACATTGAGCTGGCACCTCGGTGTTCGTGAAAATCTACTGCCAATCATTAGTGAACCGGAGTTCCGCTGTGGTGACCCCTAACCGGGAAAAGCCGAAAGACAACACCACCATTTAGTTTACATTTTTGTAGCAGAATTACTTTCAACCTTAATATTTTGTTGAGCATATTCTTACAATTCCCTCTTTTTATTTTTTAACGTACTCAAAACACTTTATACTGATATGTATTTTTGATCACATATAGAAAACACATTAAGAAATAAAACCTTTAGTCTCTTATTTTTGATAAAACAAGTATTCTTTTGCAATCACAGAATTTCATTTATGACTTGAAACTCTTTTATTAACTCTTTGCAACTGTTGAATTAACGCTTTATTTTTATTGATCATTTTATATCAAAAGATTAGAGATAGACTAATATTTATAAGAGGCAAGAACTATGTGCTACTCCAAGCATTTATACCCTGCTGAAAATGTACAGTTTCAATGTCATTTTAACTATAACATTGTGGTCATGTCACTGAACTGCCCATTAACCACCTTGGTAAAGTACTGAACTGGGCTTTGATAATAAATATTTGAATGCAATTGTTTCAGTATATTAAATACTTAAGGATTTAAAAAAAAACATGATTTATACACTAAAGAATGCTATGTACATATTAGTCCATTAGCTGTACTAGTACAATATTTTAATATAATTTTCGTCTAACTGTGGTAACCAGTACTAATACTGATGAATGATGGTCCATAAACTAATAATAAGACTCCAACTTAAAACCAGTGATTATAACTTGACAAATTACTTTTGAACTTATTACAATGTGTCCTATACATTATATAGCTACACAGATTGTTTGCTACTCATGCATTTCAATCTATTAGGTATCCTGGACCCATTTTTTTAAACATGGTTTTCTACACATATTCATTACTATACATTCATTTCATTTATACTGAATTATTTTGTATTTGTACATAAAGAGACAGTAAAGTACATTTAGTCTAATTTTACAAATGTAGTAACATTAACATCAAGCAAAATTTTGGAAAATTCTTATGTCTCTTTAGAAGTATCTAGTGGAATTGCCACCAGAGGCAACTACATACTCTGAAATTAGAAACATTTATGAAAAATAGTGACCATTCTTGCTCAATTTTACATATTTGCTCTCTCTTGTATAGCTTTAATAGAGCAATTTTAAGCCATCTCTTGTATAGCTTTACTGTTTAACAGGTTATAAGTACAATTTAATACTAAACAATACAATAATAACTAACATGATAGCTATTAGCAACTGGTAAAATATCTTATCCTGTCAGGTTTAATCTGTTTGTCAATATTTTTAATGCACGAATACCTGTTTTCCCCTCCCCCCTGAAAGAGTATTGTCAAGAAGGAATGAGATTATTTTTCTTCCTGTAGCTCTATTTTAGACCCTTTTGCAATACTGCTCACACAGTCCATGTAAAACTGAGAAAGTACCCCTCCCCCTGTAGTATTGCACTATTGTTCATTTGCTTTATAATGTATGTCAGCTCAACAATTTGGTTATACGTTTGCTTTATAGACCTTTGTCTGATTTTATCATTTTCTAGCTGTTTTCAATGACAGAATATATTTTTTCTGTTGCCTTTGCTGTCTACTACTATTAAGTATTTATACCCTCCTGTATACTTTATTTGAACTGTATGTATACTATAGCCCATCTGTTGGCTATACTTGATGTAACTGTTAACCTTTACTTGCAAACAGATTATCAGTGACATATATGCACAATTGTGATTGTTTTTTATTATAATTACCAAATAGTGTTGCATGTGAACATTTTATGTTTTAATAACAAAAGTTTTGTAGAAAAACTCAAGTCACTTGTGGGGCAATCAGTCTTGTATTTTATCTCATCTTTCCAACATTACCTGTAACTATTCATCCAGTCTAGGAAGGTCTGAGCTCACATTTCACACTCTGTAGCTATAGTTAACTCTTTCAGCATTTTTCCTTTAATCATCTGTTAATACACTTGCAGTTTGATAGTAAAATGCAGTTATAAAACATTTAGAAATATAGTAAGTGTGATTTGCATAACTATGCATTTATAGTACATAACTAGACATTATTTTGCAATCAACTTACATATTTTTCTAACTTGGATTTCAGTATTTTTTTATTTATTTAACTGCCCTGTCATTCATTTTACAAAGACTTGTTGACTAATACCATCTGTGATTTTATTTCTTTTTAAAATTCAGAACTTTTAACTGTTTGGTGTGGTATTACTATACAATTATAAAACAATTAAAAAAAAAACAAAATAGATATTAGCTTAACTAACACTTTTATATTTACATTTGCTGTTGTCTGCCTGTTATTCTTATGCATTGTAACAGATGTACTGTAGATGAAAAGAAAATACATGCATGTCAGTCTTGTGACTTTAAATTTTTACTCAACTATTTTTTTTTACTCAACTATTTTTATTTAATTTTATGTACTAGAACTGTTTTGTTTACCTTTTGACTATGCTATGAGAATGGCAGTCATATGCTCTACTTTACTGTAGTACTGATAAATGTCTTGCTTTAACTGAATGGAAGTTTTAACATTTGAGAATGATTTGTCCAGACATCAGATCCTACCATCCTACCATGTATGCTTAACCATTTTCAAAACACAAAGATATTATAAAATGTCCAGTTGCAGAAAATGAAGAGGCACAATCACGGCTGATGTATCCAGGATAAAAATCTTTACTCAATGCACAAACACAAGCGCTTTCACTAAATAGGCATCATCAGTTGTAACAATTAGCACGCACCTTTATAGCCCGTATAAAATATCACATGACAACACTTAAAGGTATATCAAGTAAAAACTAAAACATTTTCTTATCATTAAATACAAATTTAAAAGCAGAAATGCAACAACTCTAAAAATGCAAACTAAGGTTGCACTGAGTAAAGATTTTTATCTTGGATACGTCAGCCGTGACTGTGCCTCTTCATTTTCTGCAATTGGATATTAGTTCTTTTGAGACACAGTGTTTGAGCCTTTTTGTGGTAACAGTTTTATTGTTTTTTTAATATTATAAAATATATCTCTTTTGTACAGATCAGTTTGACTCCTGACTGGCTCGCCATTGAAAAATTAATGATATGGTGCTAAACCAAGTTGCTATTACTGTGATGGATTCGAAGACTTCTTAAGACACTCAGTCTTGCTGGCTGGGTTTTGCTGAAATCAAAGTCTGGTTATAGTTGCATTCACAGTCATACAGAAACTTGCAGAATATACACTGATGAGAGAATATACTTTGCAGCACCAAACTCAGAGCAGTAACAAATAACGTTTTATAACAAACCACACATACTACTGTAGCAGCTTTAGGTACTGTTCTACTTTACTTCTCAAATAGCACAGATGATGTGAGAGATACAGTATTACCTTGGAACAAGTGTGTGTGTTCCTACACAGATATCTCTAACATAACTGAATTAATACAGATCTTCTATACAGTTCTAGTCACGCACACACATATAGATTTCCTGTTGTATTCTGATTTGGAGAATTGCTCATCCTGTAGAAACAATGCTGATTATTGCAGATTTTTAAGCTTTCTTGCTTAACAATGTCACATTTCTCTTTGGTATTCTGTCTTGATATTTGTATGAGAACATCTGTTCTTATGCAAATGCTGACTTCAAACTTTCTTACTTAACAGTGTCATATGATGCAGATTGTTTTCCTGTTGTCCAGCCTTTAAGAAACCAGATTAGCTTTTTTTCTGACAATGTATAAACATGCATCCTGTTTTTATATTTTTGCTGATTCTGTAGGAAAACTTGTCCATTAAGCAAGTTCCTTATTTTTCAAGCAACGGTCATTTAGTATGGATGCTAATCACATATTACTAAACTCTATTTCTACATTTAAGCAAGCATTATTTTATACCTTATTTATTTTACATATTTGTAGCAGAATTACTTTCAACTTTAATATTTTTTGAGCATATTCTTATACCTGTGCTAACAAAAAATGCCTGGTTAGTTACCCTGGATCTAAAATATGCCTACCTCCACATCCCCATAAGGGAATCCTACAGGAAATTCCTTCACTTCAGAGCAGGCTCACATCACTTTCAGTTCTCTGCGCTACCCTTTGGCTTAGCTACTGCTCCCAGGGTATTCACCAAATGCTTAGCCTCGGCCATAGCCTTTTGCAGACAGAAAACTATACAAATTTACCCTTATCTGAAGGACTGCCTCATTCAGGCAGATTGCAAAGAAATGCTCCTCAAGTACCTCCTCTTTGTCAAGACCCTCTGACCTCCTTAGGGTACACCATCAACGAGAAGAAATCAAGGCAAACACCCTCCAGGAAGATAATTTTCTTGGGAGCACTGCTGGACACAGCATCCCAAATGGCCTTCCTATTCCCAGAAAAGCAGAGCTTCCTGCCTCTCTATTTTACCTAGCTGGCTTCCGGAAGCCACCTCACTGTGAGGAAGTTCCAGCAAGCCTTGGGGTACATGGCATCTTGCATCCTTCTAATTCCTCTGGCCAGGCTTCACATGAGAAAACTTCAGTGGTACCTAAAGGATCCTTTGGTGTCAGCACTCTCAACCCCTTGAGACCACCCTCCCTCTGATCCCCTGTATAAGGGCCGAGTTTCTCTGGTGGGCAGGGGCCTGTGCCCAGAACAAGGGTCTTTCCTTCACCCTCCGCCCAACCGGGCAGACCATTATCACCGATGCCTCAGACATAGCTTAGGGTGCTCGCCTAGATGGCAGGTGCACCCAAGGTCTTTGGGATGCCCAGCACCTCCCCTTACACATCAACCTGAAGGAAGTGATGGCAGTACAAAAGGCTCTGACATCCTTCAAACCCCATCTTAAGTCAGGGGTTCTCCTTATCAAAACAGTCAACACCACAGTAATGTGATACATCAGCAAACAGGGAGGGACTCAATCTTACCCTCTTTACAGGCTAGCCATGAACCTCTGGCTGACGGCCACTTCCATGGGACTACACCTGATAGCCCAATACCTACAAGGGATCAACAACACACTGGCAGACCACTTAAGCAGAAACTTACTATACCCCCACGAATGGCAGCTCCACAGAAAAATCTTTTTACAAATCACTCAGGTGTGGGGGACTCCCAGAGGTGGATCTCTTTGCTTCGCACTTCAACTATCAGTTGAAAAAATTCAGTACCAGGGAGTATCACCACCTAGCTTGGAAGGTGGATGCCTTGACCTTCCCCTGGAATACCCTCTTTGTGTACGTATTCCCAAGGTACTGATCAAAATAAGGGAGGAGAGACCAAGGGCCATCCTCATTGCTCCAGATTGACCCAGACAATATTGGTACCCCTTACTGCACAGCCTGATCTTACAGCCTCCCAGGCAGCTTCCCCTGATCTCAGACCTCTTAACTCAGGTGGGGGGGGGGTGCTGCACCCAGACTTGCAGATTCTCAAACTATCAGCATGGCTAATACCCTAAAGGCAAACAAGGGGCCATTGTTATGCAAACCGGTCCTAGACGTTATCACGGAGGCCAGAAGGCCCAGCACCAGAAAGTCTTATGCAGGAAAATGGAAAAGATTCTGCTGCTGGATCCAGTCCAGAGGGGGCAATACCTCATTACCTTCTATCCCTCTTATTGTGGAATACCTAGTGGAGCTACTTAATAGTGGCCTCTCCTTCTCTCTTAAAATCCATGCCTCAGCCATTTCAGCTCATTTTGATACAGAACAGCCCCTGTTCGCCCATCCTTTGATTAAAGAATTCCACAGAGGAGCTTCTAATATCAGGCCTCCCAGAATGCCTCCCACTACGGCCTAGGACCTGAATTATGTTTTGGAAAAACTAACTTTACCACCCTTTGAACCTGCTGCTTCAGCAGAACTAAGATACCTCTCCTAGAAAACTGCTTTTCTCCTAGCTATCACCTCAGCCAGAAGGGTTTCAGAACTTCAGGCACTGATGGCCATTGAGCCCTTTATCATCTTCCATGCAGACAGGGTCTCCCTGAGGACTAATTCCTCCTTTATGCACAAGGAGGTATCTAATGTAACTCTCAACCAGGCCATACAGCTATCCACCTTCTTTCCTAACCCTCAAAACAAGGGGGAAATAATTCTGCACTCACTAGACGTGCACAGGCAGCTCAGATTCTATCTGGACCGTACTAAACCCTTAAGGAAAACAGATTAACTACTGCTCAGCGTTGCCCAGGGCCAGAGAAGAAGCCCATTTCCAAACAAACCATTTTGAAATGGATATCACACTTTATCCATTTCTGCTACAGTTTGCATGGGACCCCCCCCCCCCACTCCAAGTCTAGTCGAACCCATTCCACTAGGGCAGTCTCCACTTCCACAGCAATCTTCAGTGGAGTTCCCACCAGGGACATCCTGGAAGCTGCCACCTGGACTTCTGTCCATACCTTTACCAAGCATTACCATTTACCCCTATTTTCTAAGGCTAGGGCAGGGTTTGCCTCTGCAGTTCTGCATGGCATGCTGAACTATTCCTAGGTCCCGTACTAATCCTACCACCCTTCTAGTCAGCTTTGGGAATCCTCCCGCAGGTGATGACTGCAACAGTGAAACACGAAGAACATAGTACAGTTGTGTACACTTACCATAAATGTAGACGTTCGATTGTATTCACTGTTGCAGTCCTGGTTTCCCGCCCTCCTTCCCCCTTATATCTTAATTCTTTAGGGGGACATAAGTTTCTAACAGTGGCTTTTAGCCAGCAGGATTACCTTACCATATTTACTTGGACCTCTGACTGGTTAGGACAAGAAAAACTGATGTAATGATGTCGGCTGCCTTCCTTTATAGCACTGATGACCTGACGTCAGGCAGCAAGTGACAGCAGCTGACACAGAAAAACATTAACTCTGGTATTCTGTCCGGCTGAGATCTACCACATCAGGGATAACCCCATAGGTGATGACTACAACAGTGAATACACTTGAACATCTACATTTATGGTAAGTGTACACAACTGTACTTTGAGGATTGTACGTGTGGATGTCCTTTTATGGCTGACATTGATAGCGCATGTGTGTGACATCCCATGTACCTTGCAGTAGATAAAAGCTGTTGTAGGCTGGCTAGACATCGGGTCGCTTGTGTGGAGGACTTCTGACATAAAGAATACTGCATCATAGAAGAGAAAGAAGTCTATGGTTATGGTAAGATTTTACACAACTATTTGGTATAAAGGACTATAATGACATATGTCAGAAGCAGTACAGTTGCACAAAGATGTTCATCATGTTTCACTGTTGCAGTCATTACATTTGGGTAATCTGCTGGCAGGTTGCCCTCAGTCGGCCTGATTAACAAAGTCTTGGGTCCTGCGTCTGTTGCTGTCCCTTCTTCCATGACGTCGGGGGTATAAAACATGCAGCCAATGCCATTTTCATCAGTCTTTCTTGCCGCGCAGTGCCTGAAGCAGAAGCAGTTCGCAAGTGCCGGTCAGCCGACTCCTGAAATTTTTATTTTCGAGTTTCAGAATCGAAGTCTTCAACTTAAAGCTAAGTACCCCGTTGGGGAAACTTTTTCTTGCTCCTTACCAATGTCAGTAAAAGTTAATAATTGTATTACTTGTGGGAAGCAAATACTTCATAAGGATTTTCATTTGTACTGTATTCCTTGCCTAGGCCCTGACCACGACGTACCTTGCTGTCTATTTTGTGCTTTATTTAATCAGCGCACTATCTGTCATCGGTACATTTTTGCTTCTAAATATTTCGGTTCTCGGTTTAAATTATCCAGAAATGATGTTGGTTAGCCATCCGACTACCGGAATACCGAAAAAATGCAAAGAAAAAGACAGAGATAGGCTGTTGATGTCCAAAACTGCTGACGACGCTTCTCCTAAGCCAATCGCCAGTTCGCCAGTACTCACTGAGGCACTTTTGCAGCCCCTGATACCCGCGATTCACAGGCCTCTACTGAGACCCATTCGGAGTCCGGTATGCCGCGAGATGCTTCACATATGGAACCCGCGGATGTCTCTACTTAGGATGGGTCTGGAGCCGCTGAGCAGGCACCGACTTCTGAGGGTGTATTCAGGCCTACAGACTTGCATATTAAACGGACTCCAACTTCACTGCTAAGGCCTAAATCTCGATTTATGTCTAAAAAAAACGATGCCCAGGCCACATGTTTAGGCCCCTATGCCTAAAAAACAAATGATCAAAATGGCTGAAGATTTAATTACTCTAATCAGGGGTAGTCAACCCCCCCCCCCCCCTCCAAGAGGCCTAGGATTAAATTTGACTTCCTCTTCTGAACAGGACTCAGTTTTTTCTGACTCTTCTAATGATCTGGATTTGTCCATGCCTACTTATGAGGACTATGATGCAGAGGATTCCATTCCCTCTGCTTCTCTGCCTGAGGATTTCTCTTTTGGGGAAACTTTACATACCTTAAGGGAACATTTCCACTGGGAAAGTCAGGATTTCTCTGAATCCAAAAAGAGGCTTAGGGATTTTCTTCTTCTTCCTCAGCATAGGCCTTTGGCTATACCTCCAGTACTAGATATTGTTGATGATGTGTTTTCGGAATCCAGTATGGCCCCTGATTCCTTGCCTCCAGCCCCTAGCAAACCAGACAGGTACTACAGGGTGGTCCTGAGTCTCACAAATTCATTTTCAAAAATCCTGTTGCAGACCCTGAAACCATTTCTCAGGGGCCCAAGGGCATTAAGGCTTCTACTGCTAAAAATCCTACCCCTTCTGATAGAGACTCCAGGGCGCTGGATAGATGGGGTAAAAAGGTTTATACTTCTGCAACCTTAGCAATCAGGGCTTTAAACTGTCAATTCCATATGCTAAAATATCAACAGCATATCATGGGACTACTTAAACAGAAATTGACGTTGATTTCTGACTGTGTGGGAGAATAAAGATTTGCAGGATTTATTGCATTCAGCTGAGCAAGTTGGCAGTCATACTTTGCAATGTGGTTTTGATTCTTTAGAGGCCTCTTGTAGGGCTACTGTTACTGGGTCTGTGCTTAGAAGGCATGCTTGGCTTAAGGAGCAAGCTCTACCTGATCATGTTAAAGCAAAACGTTTGGATGCTACTTTACAGCAGGACCGCTTATTTGGCAATAAGGCTGAAGAAGTTCTAAAAAAGATGGAAGATAAAGCTAAATCTATGCAAACTGTGAAAGATTTCTTGCAAGTGCAACCTCCTAGATTTAGTAGGCATTGGCCTACTAAGAACTGGTCCTTTCCAGCTCCTTCCAGAGCCACTACGGCCAAACCCATACATTCCAAAACCACCAGATTTCAGTCCCAAGGGACTTTCAGAACTAAGCAATGGGGTGCTTCCACTTCCAAATCTGGAAACAACAAGGCACCACCCTATGGTAAACAGCCTCAATGACTTCCCTTTGAAATTACTAAGCACTTACCTCTTAGCCGCCCCTTTGGGGGGAAAACTTGCTCTTCATTCAAGAAACTGGCAACTTATAACCCAGGACAAATGGGTTTTAAATACAGTGTCCCAGGGATACAGATTTTATTTTCACATGCTGCCAACTCCAAACGGGTGGCCAGACCTGCCCTCAAATCAATGTGCAGAGGCTCAGAAACAAGTACTTTCCTTCCTAAACATGGGGGCTATTCAACTAGTACCAGAAGAGGAAAAGGGACAAAGTTTCTATTCCAGACTTTTCCTGGTACCCAGAAAAGACAAATCATGGCATCCAGTTCTGGACCTGTCTACTCTAAAACACCTTTCTGGACATTCCAAAATTCAAGATGCTGACTCTTCACCAGTTACTTCCTATGGTAGGCAAGGATGCCTGATTGGCAACTGTCGACTTAAGAGGCCTTTCCTGCATATCCCAATCAGGGAATCTTGCAGAAGATTCATACGCTTCAAAGCAGGCTGCATGCATTATCAGTTTTCTGCACTGCCCTTTGGCTTGTCTGCTGCACCCAGGGTATTCACAAAGTGCCTGGCTCCAGTAATTGCATTTTGCAGGCAAAGAAATATTCAAATATATCCATACCTGACTATTGTCTAATTCAGACAGAAAACAAGGCCATTCTACTAAAACATCTGGCGTTAAGACTTCTGACCTGTCTAGCATACACCATAAATGAAAAGAAATCTCAACTAGTACCTTCTCGAAAAATTACATTCGTGGGTGCAAGCTTGAATACAACTGCCCAGATGGCTTTCCTTATGCCAGAAAAGCAAATTCATTTGGTGACTTAATTCAAGCAGGTGGCCACAAAAACCCTGCTTTTTGCAAGGCAAATACTGCAAGCCTTGGGGTTCATGACCTCATGCATTCTTCTAATTTCATATGCAAGACTGCATATGAAGAAACTTTATGGAGTCAAAATTGTCACAGCCTTGAAACAATGATTCCTATCATACCTTGCCTGCACCTAGAGTTCCTATGGTGGGCAGAGGTCTACCACCAAAATAAGGGACTGCCATTTACACCACCCCCTGCCGCCCAAACCCTAACTACAGACGCATCAGACTGTGCATGGGGGGCTCATCTGGCAGGGAAGTGCATTCAGGGCAAATGGAGCCCAAATCAAAGGCACCTTCATATCAATCAAAAAGAAATGCTAGCTGTACAGAATGCACTGACCGCATTCAAGGACTACCTTCATCCAGGACAATTACTGATAAAGACGGACAACACCATGGTTATGTGGTACATAAACAAGCAGGGGGTACACATTCTACCCCCTCTGCAGACTAGCCATGGCATTGTGGAACTCGGCCTTGAGCTACCAAGTACAACTACAAGCCCAATTTCTGCCAGGAAAGCAAAATGTTCTGGCAGACGAACTAAGCAGAAATCTCATGGACCCTCACGAATGGAAACTGGAACCACAGATTTTCAACAGGTTGACACACAAATGGGGGACCCCAGACATAGATTTTTTTGCCTCACCCCAGAACTACCAGTTGGACAAATTTTGCACAAGAACTCATCACAAAAAAACCTGGAAAGTGGATGCTCTGCCCTTCAGCTGGAAAAACCTATCAGTCTATGTCGTTCCCCCTCTGCCTTTGCTCTCCAAAATTCTACTAAAAGTCAAACAGGACAAACCAAAAATGATTTTGATTGTGCCAGACTAGCCTCGCTAACACTGGTACCCACTCCTGCGCAGTGTCATACATTTCTCCGTGGCACCTGCCTCAGACACCTTCCTTACTGTCTCAGCAGGAGAACCAAATTCTGCACCCACAGCTCCAAACATTGAATCTTGCAGCTTGGCTAATCACTTAAATTCACCCTTAGCATCCCTCAGCAAACCTGTGATGGATGTCATTTTGGAGGAGAAGAACTAGTACTAGAAAATTTTATGCTGACAAATGGAAAATATTCTGTGCCTGGAATCGATCTCAAGGGATGAGCACAGCAGTGCCCAATTTAACTCAGATTTTGTAAAACTTAACTGAGATGCTTCACAACGGCCTGTCTTTTTCTTCCATAAAAATCCATGCCTCAGCCATTTCAGCTCATTACAACACAGATCCCCCCTCTTCTCTCATCCTCTTCTAAAGCAGTATCTCAGAGGGGTCAAAAACTTGAGACCACCCAGGAGAGCTCCATCCCCTGCCTGGGAACTTAACTTTGTATTGGAAAAACTCACTCTATCTCCTTTTGAGCCAGCTGCAACTGCAGACTTAAAATTTCTTTCCTGGAAAACAGCCTTCCTTTTAGCAATCGCTTCAGCTAGAAGGATATCTGAATTACAGGCCCTTATGGCAGTGGAGCCTTTCATCATCATTCATACGGACAGGGTGTCACTCAGGACCAGTCCATCATTCATGCCCAAGGTGGTATCCAGTGTGGCTCTTAGTCAGTCCATTCATTTGCCAACTTTCTTTCCCAATCCACAGAACAAGGGAGAGCGGATTCTGCATTCATTGGATGTACACAGACAACTTAGATTCTACTTGGATAGGACTAAAACTCAAAGAAAATCTGAACAACTGCTGGTAGCATTTGATGCAGGGGCAGAGGGGGAGGTTATTTCAAAGCAAACTATTTCTAAATGGATAAGCCATTGTATTCATTTCTGTTATAAGCACCATGGAAAACCTATTCCACAGGGGATAAGATCTCATTCCACCAGGGCTTCATCTACTTCAGCAGCCTTTCTCAGAGGTGTTCCTACCAGGGATATTCTAGAAGCTGCTATCTGGAGTTCAGTTCATACTTTCACCAAACATTATCACTTACCAATTTTCTCTAAATCCAGAGCTGGCTTTGCCACTGCTGTTTTGCAGGACCTTATAGCTGGTCCTAATGCTGTATAAATCCATCCTCCCAACCTTAGCTTTGGGAATCTACCTAAATGTATTGACTGCAACAGTGGAACACGAACATAGTACAGTTGTGTACACTCACCATAAATGTAGATGTTCGAGTGTATTCACTGTTGCAGTCCTGGTTACCCTCCCCCCAAACCCCTGTTTTTCTTTTACTATTACCTCTTCTTTCTTTTATTATGCTTAAAAGCTTTTTTGGTTTATTTGCTTTTGTTTGGAGGTATATTTTTGTGTTTCTAATTTTATATATATATATGTATATATATATATATATATATATATATATATATATATATATATATATGTATATATATATATATATATGTAATATTTTACTCCCCATTTGGGGGGCACCTGACATCTGGGGCAAGAAAAACTGATGAAAATGGTGCCGGCCGCATGTTTTATACCCCTGACGACCTGACATTATGGAAGAAGGGACAGAAACAAACGCAGGACCCAAGACTTTGTTAATCAGGCCGACTGAGGGCAACCTGCCAGCAGATTACCCAAATGTAATGACTGCAACAGTGAATACACTTGAACATCTACATTTATGGTAAGTGTACACAACTGTACTTTAATGCTGTTTGCTAGAAAAATGATACTGTTATCTGGCAGAGTGGGTATCCCTAAAGAGATGCTTGTTGACCAAGGCAGTCTGTTTTAATTCAGGTAGTTGCATCATTTACACTAGTACTTTAAAATGGACAGTTGAAGACATCACTCTGCCATCTGCAGACTAACAGGAAGAGAGAGGAACAGTACAATACTGAAATCCATGCAAAGACAAGTTATTGGTGCAGATGGGAAGAACTGGGACCAATCATTGTTCTTCTTACTGCATGAGAGGTGCCAGAAGTTTCAACTATGTTTACTCCATTTAAGCTTTTGTGCGATGGGAATTCAAGAGAACTGTTTAACATTGCTGAGGAACCCTGGTAAGAGAGGACATGATTTTTAAGTGTGATAGAACAATACGTTAGTTTGCAGGGTATATTAAAGCTGGCGGTGCCTGTAGTAAAGGAGCAGTTGCAGAAGGTCCAAGACATTACAACAAATCCAACACATTAATGTATTGAAGCCACTGGAAAAAGTACAAAGTTTTGTGGAGAACTCAAAGCTGAATTTCATAAAGAAGAGGTCAGAAAAAAATGAAGTTCTTATAGAGATGTCCCTTTTAAATGTAGAAAAGCAGGAAATAATTTTTGTTAAGGAATGAAGTGTTCTGAGACATGTCTGGGGGAACTAAACTGATAGAATATAACATAGTGACAATACATGGAGTGAAGGTTAGACTGTAACCATAGAGTGACAAACTGTTATAAAAGAGATGTTCAACAGAAGCCCAAATTTAGGAGTTATAGAAGAGTCGCAGAGTAAATGGGGCAGCCCAGTAGTGCTAGTTCTTAATTTTGAAGGAAGAATCAAATAGTCATGATTTCAAGAAAACTGAAAAGCCCTGCAAAGTTTGATAGCCATACCATCCCATACCTAGAACTAGTAGAGAACATAGGAAAGACCAGATACCTAAGAAAGACCAGGTACTTGGCAACACAGACTTAACAAAGGGGTATTGGCAGATGCCATTTATCCCCTCTTCTGACAAAACAATCAGTAAAAAGTGATACTATTTGACTTTCATGGAGCTGTAGCCACCTTTCAGAGACTAATGGACAAGATATTGAAGCCCCAGTCACAATATACTGCTGTGTGCCTGGATGGTATGTTGAGCCATTCAGAGGACTGGGAGTCTCAATTAAAAGTGCATTGCAGGCTGTGTTAGAATCCTTGGAGACATGCAGGCTTGAATGAATGCTCAAAAAGGTAAACTGAGCATGGAGGAAGCAAAGTATGTGAGATGCGGTAATACCGCAACTAGAATAGTGGACATAAAAAATTGGCTTGTATCCTCCAATAAGAGAGGTGAAGGCTTCTTGGACTGGCTGATTACTAAAGAAAATGTTTACCTAATTTTGCAACTACTCTTTGACAGATCTTGCAAGAGAAAGAGTTCCTGTCAAGATATAGCGGGTTCATGAGGCAGGTAGAACATTTAGTAATTTAAAGAGAATCATGTTCTGAACCAATGTTTGTGACTCTTTAGTTAAACTAAGGCATTTATGCAGTATGCAGATGTTTCAGAGATAGGTTTGGGAGCAGTATTGGCCCAAGATATTCACATTGAGGAACACCGAGTGTGCTATATCAACAGAAAGCTATGAAATGCTGCAAAATAATACTCCGACATAGAGAGAACATGTTTAGCAGTGAAGTGACCTTACTATGTATTAGGTAGTCACTTCAGCCTGGTAAGTGATCATGTCCCATTATAGTGACAGAGTAATCAGACACATGGCAATGCAACGTTGTGCCATTGGGCACTATCCATCTAGTCCTTTCAGTACACTGTGACCCAGAGGTCTGGATTGGGTAATAGGAATGCTGATAAATTGTCAAAGTCCAGCAAACCATTCCTTGGAACCTAAAACCAGTGGTTTTCTTTTAGGAGGGTAATAACATCATGTGATGGAAAAGAGAAATGTGGCATTAGATGTATCTGTTGGCATTACAGTCTCCCAAACATTGTACAGTAAATTGGCAGCATTAACTGGAGTAATGAAAAATGCTGACCAGTTTAGTAGCATATAAAATAATGCAACTCAGAAGGTACAATTTAGGAGGGAAGTTTCTCAGGTGGAGATTCTGCATTGAGTAAAACAAGGGCTTTAACCAGTGATCCAAGATCCATGGAGTACAACAGCCCAGTTTTGTCTAATTGTGAATGTCACCCAAGACAAAACTCAACTCAAAATGTGTGTTTTGTGAAGCCAAATGGCAGGCCTGGCAGGGGCTGCAACAGTGACTTTCCTTTTAAATGACCTGTTTGTTAGAGGGGACCGATTGAGACTAAAATGGTATTAAGGAGATCTCCCTAATACACTGTTTTTTATGTGCAGAATTTATTGAGCAAAGCCAAGTGGACTGTATTTTACATTGCATTTTCATTTAACTGCATCAGATAAACCTGTGATCTAAGATTCAGTTTACTTCAGCATGTGGGACTGGTCACCACTAGGCAACCCCAATCAAGAATCAAAATTTCTCTGTAACAGATGAAGTTCTTCCCCTAACACCCGTAATGCATCACTCCTCCCATGGTACTCCAAATCTTGTTTGCTGCATTAAGACTCGGACATGATTTTCACTTGCTCAATGAGTAGATAAGTTGGATTACTTGTTACCTTTAAAATTAGACAACGTTCCTGTTATTTTTTTCCAAAGTTTATTCAACCTCCTCCCTCCTGCTTGGGTTGTCAGGCTTTGACTGCTGTGTTTTTCGTCAAAAGTAATGTAAACTGATTTAGGATGTCTGTGATTTCCTTTTGAGACAGTATGTTTTTTTCTTAGGACTAATTAAGCCCGAGTATTAGTGCTTGGTGTTCACTTACGTAAGTGGACTTACAGGAATTTGTTGTTGGAGTGATGTTGCTTTTACATGGCTTGATTGACTGTAAGATGTCATTGGCTGTTATTAATTGGATAGGGCTGATGGGCTGTGCAGTACTATATCTATTTGGTGTACTTTGTTAATGGCAGTCTGATGAAGCAATTTCATTGTGAAAGTGCTTACTACTGTTTTACTACTTCCAAATAAATATTTTTAGCCTGTGGCTTTGTGTTCTGGTGTTTTGTTGTGATTTTTGGACTTTTGTGTCCCTTTCCAAGGGAAACAGCAGCAGGAGAACTTAAGGAATCTTGCCCGACTCTCCTGCTCTGTAGTCAGTTAGGGCAATGTATCCCTGTACCAGAAAGTATGGTTGGCTGTCATATAAGATGAGAGTCAGAAATGATATCTAGGGACTTTACAATGGTAAGTGTTACCCAAACAGATCTCCTTATTATTGTTAAAGCATTCAGGAGGTTTCTGCTCTTTGGATAGGAGCAACTCATCATTTTTGAGCCCTTCCTTTTTGCCTCACCACAGTCCCCAGAGTTTTTCTCCAAATGCATGGTAGTGCTTGCATTTCACAGGACACTTATGGAGTCTCCATTTTCCTTTGTCTACATGACTCATGTCTGATCTCTACTAACAATGAGTCATTGAAAGAAGCAAGGAATGACTATGGAAGTTCTTCGTGCTTCACTGTTGCAGTCATTACATTTGGGTTATCTGCCTGCAGGTAGCCCTCAGCCAGCCTGAATACCAGTCTCTTGGATTCCTGCGTTGGATGCTGTCTCTTCTTCCATTACATCAGGTCGTCAGGGGTATAAAACATGCAGCCAATGCCATTACATCAGTCATTCTTGCTGCGTGGTGCCCGAAGCAGAAGCAGTTTGCAAGTGCCGGTCGGCCGACTCCTGAAATTTTCATTTTCGAGTTTCAGAACCGAAGTCTTCAAAAAAGCTAAGTACCCCATTGGGGAATCTTTTTCTTGCTCTTTAACTGATGTCCGTAAAAGTTAACAATTGTCTTACCTGTGGAAAGCAAATACCTCATAAAAATTTCATTCGTACTGCATTCCTTGCTTAGGCCCAGACCACGATGTCCCTCGCTGTCGGTTTTGTGCCTTATTCAACCCCCAAACTATTCGTCGTCGGTCTATTTTTGCAGCAAATTATTTTGGTACTCTGTTTAACTATCCAGAAATGGCTTTGGTAAACCATCGCACTACCGATATTTCGAAAAAACGTAAAGATAAAGACAAAGACAGACCGCAAAGGCCCAAAACTGCCGATGATGCTTCCGTTAAGCTAGTAGTCAGTTCGTTGGTACTCAGTGAGGTGCTTTTGCAGACCCTGATACCAGTTACTTCCGATTCGCAGGCCTGTACTGAGACCCATTCCGAGTCCGGTATGCCACGAGATGCTTCTTAGACTATGGAACCTGCGGATGTCTCTACCTTGGATGGTTCCGGAGCCGCTGTGCAGGCACCAGCATCTGAGGGTGTATTCAGGCCTATAGACTTGCATTTCAAACCGACGCCATCTTCTTCATCAAGGCCTAAAACTCTACCCACGCCTAGAAAACTGACGTCCAAACCGCATGGTCAGGCCCGTATGCCTAAAAAACAAATTATTAGAATGGCTGAAGACCTTATTGCTTTAATTAGGGGAAGTCAGCCTTCCCCCTCTGAGACCTAGAACTGATTTTCCTTCTGATTCTTCTGATCAGGATTCTGAAATTTCTGTTTCGTCTGATTACCAAGATTTGCCGTTATCTACCTATGAGGATTATGATGCAGAGGATTCCATTCTTACTGCTTCCCCTCCAGAAGATTTTTCTTTTGGTGAAACCCTGCACACTCTTAATGAGCATTTCCGCTTGAAAAGCCAGGATTACTCGGACTCCAAAAAGAGGCTTAGGGAATTCTTACTTCTGCCTCAACACAAGCCTTTAGCTATCCCTCCTGTTCTGGACATTGTAGATGATGCCTTCTTGGAATCCAGCCTGGCCCCAGGCACTTTACCTTCAGCTCCCAGAAAACCTGACAGGTATTACAGAGTACCTGACTCTCACAAGTTCCTCTTCAAGAATCCTACTGCAGATCCAGAGACCATTTCCCAAGGACCTAAAGGCATTAAGGCTACTACTGCCAAAAATCCTACCCCCTCTGATAGAGATTCCAGGGCCTTGGACAGATGGAGTAAGAAGGTATACACTTCTGCTACTTTGGCCACTAGGGCCTTTAACTGCCAGTTTCATATGTTAAAGTATCAGCAGCATATTATGGGCTTGCTTAAACAGAAAATTATGTTGATTCCTGACTGTGCTGAACATAAAGAATTTCAGGATTTAATGCATTCTGCTGAACAAGTTGGTAAACATACTTTGCAGTGTGGTTTTGACTCTTTAGAAGCATCTTGCAGGGCTGCTGTCATTGGGTCTGTACTTAGAAGGCATGGTTGGCTTAAGGAGCAAAACTTGCCAGATCATGTTAAAGCTAAATTACTGGATGCTCCCTTAAACCAAGATTACCTGTTTGCCAACAAAGCAGAAGACGTTTTTAAAAAGATGGAGGAAAAAGCTAAATCCATGCAAACTGTTAAAGATTTCCTGCAAGTACAGCCTCCCAGATTTAGTAGGCATTGGCCTTCTAATAATTGGTCCTTTCCAGTCCCTTCCAGGCCTTCTCAGTCCAAACCCAGGAACAGCAGACCACCTAGGCTACAGTCTCAAGGTACACACAGGCCTAAGCAGTGGGGGGCTCCCACTTCCAAAGCTGGAAGTAGTAAGACACCCCCCTATGGAAAAATGTCACAATGACTTAACCTTAAACCTTCCAAGCCCTGCTCAACTGCCTGCTCCCTTAGGGAGAAAGATCGCCCTGCATGCAAAAAAATTGGAACTCATTACCCAGGACAAATGGGTTTTAAATATAGTTTTTCAAGGATACAGATTCCACTTCCACACCTTACCAACCCCAAACGGTTGGCCAGACCTACCCCCAAATCAGTGGACAGAGGCTCAACAGCAGGTTCTCTCTCTTCTAAGTATCAGGGCTATTTGACCTGTCCAAGCAGAAGAAAGGGGACAAGGTGTTTACTCAAGACTTTTTCTGGTTCCCAGAAAAGACAGCTCCTGGCATTCTATTCTGGACCTCTCTATTCTAAACACCTTTGTGGTAATCCAAAAATTCAAAATGCTAACACTTCAACAGCTGCTTCCTGTTCTAGGCAAAGATGCCTGGTTGGCAACCTTAGACTTAAAGGAAGCTTACCTGCACATTCCAATAAGGGAATCTTGCAGGAAATGCCTATGTTTCAGAGCAGAGTCCATGCATTTCCCTTTGGATTATCTTCTGCACCCAGGGTATTCACAAAGTGTCTAGCTCCACCCATTGCATTTTGCAGGCAGAGAAATATTCAAATATACCCATACCTGGACGATTGTCTGATTCAAGCAGAAAGCCAGGACATACTACTAAAACATCTGGCATTTGTAAAGAAACTTCTAACCTCACTGGGGTACACCATAAATGAAACGAAATCTCATCTAGTACTCTTCCAGCAAATTGTATTCCTGGAAGCAACCTTGAACACAACTTCCCAGATGGCTTACCTCACGCCAGAGAAACAAGTTTATTTGACAGCCTACTTCAAACTACTGGCCACAAAGACCCATTTATCTGCAAGGAAAATCCTGCAAGCCCTGGGGTTCATGGCCTCTTGCATTCTACTAATTCCATATGCAAGACTGCATATGAGGAAACTGCAATGGTATCTAAAAAGCCTGTTGTGTCAACATTCTCAGGACCTGGAATCAATTATTCCTATCATCCCTTGTATAAAGACAGAGTTCCTTTAGTGGGCAGAGGCCTGCCACCTCAACAAGGTACTCCCTTTCAATCTACCCCCTGCCACCCAAACCCTGACTACAGACACATCAGACTATGCATGGGGGGGCTCATTTGGCAGGGCGGTGCATTCAGGGCAAATGGAACAAGAGTCAGATGCACCTGCATATCAACCAGAAAGAAATGTTAGCTGTACAGAATTCCCTGACAGCCTTCAAAGACCACATCCTTCCAGGACAATTATTGGTAAAGACAGACAACACCACAGTTATGTGGTACATAAGCAGGGGGGAACCCACTCATACCCTCTCTGCAGACTAGCCATGGCTCTGTGGAACACAGCCTTGAGCTACCAAGTGCACCTACAAGCTCAGTTCCTGCCAGGCAAGCTAAATTCACTGGCAGATGACCTAAGCAGAAATCTCATGGACCCACATGAATGGAAACTGGAACCAAAAATATTCAACCTCTTGGGGGACTCCAGAGATGGACCTGTTTGCCTCCACTCAGAACTACCAATTGGACAAATTCTGCACAAGGACTCCCCACAGTCAAGCTTGGAAAGTGGATGCCCTGTCCTTTACCTGGGAAAGCCTCTCAGTTTATGCCTTTCCCCCTCTGCCTCTCCTCTCGAAGGTTCTGCTAAAGATCAAACAGGACAAACCAAGGACAATACTGATTGCACCAGACTGGCCTTGCCAGCACTGGTACCCCCTCTTGTGCAGTATGATACTGCTGGATCCATGGCACCTACCTCAGACACCTTCCCTGCTGTCTCAGCAGGCGGGCCAGATTCTGCACCCTCAGCTTTAAACCCTGAACCTTGCAGCCTGGCTAATTCTTTGAGCTCTCCAATAGCATTCCTCAGTAAGCAGCTGCTAGATGTCATTCTGGAAGCAAGGAGACCTAGTACTAGAAAATACTATGCTGAAAAGTGGAAAAGATAATGTTCCTGGAGCCAGACTCTGGGGAAGGGCACTAAGGTGCCCAGCTTACTGCATATTCTTCAGTACTTAACAGAAATGCTCCACAAGGGCCTATCTTCTCGTCATTTAAAATTCATGCCTCTGCCATTTCAGCACATTATAATACTGAGCCACTTCTCTTCTCTCACCCCCTGTTAAAACAATTCCTCCAAGGGGCTAAAAATTTAAGACCCCCCACTCCAGCCTGGGACCTTAACTTTGTATTAGAGAAGCTCACTTTCCCTCCATTTGAACCAACTGCAACTGCAGAGTTGAAATTCCTTTCTTGGAAAACAGCCTTCCTTTTAGCCATCACTTCTGCAACAAGAGTGTCTGAATTACAGGCCCTTGTGTCAGTGGAGCCCTTCGTTATCTTCCATGCAGACAGGGTTTCTCTCAGGACCAGTCCTTCCTTTATGCCCAAGGTGGTGTCGAGTGTGGCCGTAAATCAATCCATTCATTTGCCTACCTTTTTCCCGAATCCACAAAACAAAGAAGAAAGAATACTGCATTCTTTGGACGTGCACAGACAACTTAGATTTTATTTGGACAGGGCTAAGCCTCTCAGAAAATCTGAACAGCTGCTAGTTGGCTTTGCTGCAGGGGCAGAGGGGAAGGCTATTTCAAAGCAAACCATTTCTAAATGGATAGCCCATTGCTTTCATTTCTGCTATAAGAACCATGGAAAACCTACTCCACAGGGGATTAGACCACATTCCACCAGGGCTGCATCTACCTCTACAGCCTTTCTCAAAGGATTCCCTACCACAGACATCCTAGAAGCTGCTATCTGGAGCTCTGTACATACCTTCACCAAGAATTACCACATGCCTATTTTTTCTAAATCCAGAGCTGGTTTTGCCACTGCAGTTTTGCAGGGCTTAATAGCTGGCCCTAATGCTCTCTAACTTCCTCCTCCCTTCCTTAGCTTTGGGAATCAACCCAAATGTAATGACTGCAACAGTGAAACACGAAGAACATAGTACAGTTGTGTACACTTACCATAAATGTAGTTCCAGTGTATTCACTGTTGCAGTTCTGGTTACCCTCCTTCCAGCCCCCTGACTTCTCTTGGCTCTACCTTTCCTTCTTGTTTGGTGAATTTGAACTTTCTGGATTTTTTGCTTTTTGTTGGAGGTGTAACATAACATATAATTGCTTCCCATTAGGGGGGCACCTGACATCTGGGTCCAGAAAAGCTGATGTAATGGCATTGGCTCCATGTTTTATACCCCTGACGACCTGACGTCATGGAAGAAGAGACAGCATCCGACACACAAATCCAAGACTGGTATTCAGGCTGGCTGAGGGCTACCTGCAGGCAGATAACCCAAATGTAACGACTGCAACAGTGAATACACTCGAACATCTACATTTATGGTAAGTGTACACAACTGTACTTTTTCTGTCTCTGGGAATGTCAGTGAACCGAACTCTCTACAAGTTACAATGAAAAGTGACTATAGATAATGAGATGGGGGAGAGGTTTTATTTATTAACTTTTTATGTAAGTGAATGTTATATGTGGCTCTGTAGTTTCCATTGAAGCTAGCAAGCTGAGGCCCTAGAAGGGTTTATTAAGGTATGAGAAAAATCCATGAGCTGTGTTTCTTATCCCCAGTCATATTTGAAATTTTATGAAAATTTGCGTATAGCAAGGGAATGAGAAAACTATGAAAAGGCTCAATTAAAATTTTTGGAAGACTTGTTTATGCAAGGTACAAGAAGAAGAGGCTCAACAGTTAGTAGCTATGAGATAAATCAATCAACAAGGAAGTCTCCAAAGACTTACAAGATGGCTGCACATTGGTCAGCCTGTTAATTTCAGCTCTCCCAGTGTGAAAACCAAAACTGAGAAAATAATGCCTTTGAAACTGTTATTTTAGTAAAGTTTAGCTATTGACTAGTAAGTGCACAGCCTGGATATCAGCATGAAGAAATTTGGAGACCCTGAACGAAAATCAGATAGAAAAAAGTGAAGAGAAAACACTGTCTGGGAAGGATCCTGCAGCTGTTCAGCAAAAAGCAATACAAACTACAGCTCTGGTTCAATATATAGCTTCCAGTAATTTAGAGGAAGAAAATCAAATGTACTCAGATGTGATTAAAATAAATGAAAAACTGAAGAAATATATCAACAGAAATAAAAGGAGGGGAAAATGAAAGTTTTAACTAGCTATTCATATGAATTGATAAAACTGCAAATATCAGAAGTTGAAATGAAAATAGGCTGGCCGGGTATGAGGGTTCTCAAGAAGAACTGTTTAAAAAAAAAATAGTGTAATGAGATAGAGTCCACATAGAAAACCTGAGTTTTTTCTGGGGTACAAGAGAAACTGGAAGGAACAGACTGTACTAATTTCATGAAAGCACAAATAAGCAATCAGATTGGAGTTCCACAGTAGAATCTCGTAATTGAAATGGCATGTAGAGTGTGTGCTCCAAACTTGGCCATGAGAAAGCAGTGAATGCCTGTATTATTAAAGATACAGTCATACCAGCAGAAAGAGTTGATCTTGACAAAACTGTGCAGAAGGGAAAAGTATTAAAAACTGGAGACAGCAGAGTGTTTGTTTAAAATGATTATTCCCTGTACACCAGGCAGAAGGGAATCAAATGTATCCCAGCAACCAGAGAATATCAAGAGGCAGGTGTGAGATTGTAGCTGTTGTATCAGCTGTGTTTAGAATACTTTTTCTGGAAGACCAAAGACATTTTACATGCAGAACAGGCTAAGGAGGCAATAAAAAATAGGAAGTTTATCTAACAAAAAATGAGCCAGCAGATAGAGGGGGACTCTGTTTCTCCTTCTTCTGACAACAAAGCTAAATAGACTTTGCCAGTGAAACTTTTTCCAATGTTTCAAATGAAAATGCATTAGAGACAGAAAAAACTGCAGGATTGATTAAAAGAGCGAAGAGTCAGGCGTACCTTGGACTTGAACCAGAGTCTTGTGTTGGGACATGGAGATGATCAGGAAGAAGACCTGCAACACTAAAATTGGTCAGTAAATGTGAGGATTATTTATTTTTATTTTATTTTATCTAATATTTTATTTTGTTATAAAGCAGCAGTCATATTTGTGAAATATGGCTTTGCAGATAAAAAGTGGCTGAGAAAAGCATGGACATTTATTGACATTTTTAACTTGTGCATGGACTGTAAAGCCTATATATACCTCACTTTGTATTTAAAGGACAACAACAGGATTCGGTTATTAAATGCTCAAGTTCTCTTTCCTTTTTCTCACTATTTACAGTCTTTGCTTTCAATAAACAACAATGTAGCATTTAAAATATTTTTAAATTGACTGTTTGTCCACCTGAACAGTACCTTGCTGTACTGTGGTAGTTTTACTTTTAAACAACTTTTGTCATGCCCTGGAAAAGCTTGCTGCAGTCTCCAATTCATTGATGTTATCCCTCCCCAAACTGACATCACCACCATGGCCATCCTAATAATTCACCCATGCTTTGATGTCACAGCTCCCTGGTCTTTCCCCTACCCATACAGACAGTAAAGGCTAGAACAAGGAGACAGTACGAGGCAAGTCTCCTGTTGTGAGCTGTCAATCACAGCAGGTAAACAGCTTAAATTACCCTTAGCATTTTGACAGCTAGGGAAGTTAGGTTTGAAGGGAGATGGGAGATGAGTCAAAGTGGTACAAGTTAGGCTTTGCAAAACACTGCAGTTTATCCATTCTGAAAAGAAGCAGCAGTAAAAAAAACTGAAGGTCTGTTCTGTGGCATTTGCACTGTTTGTGTTTTAAGTAGTCATTGAGCGGCATGAAATATTACTAAAAATTGATTGAGAGACAGCAGTGTATGCATGTAGGGATGCCACCTATCCATTTTTTCTGGACTATCCAGAAATCAGATAAGTTCTGCGGTAGTCTGGAAAATGCTCTACAAACTCCAGTATTCAATTTCAAAAAAGGAAACAGACTGTTGGAGTTTGTTAAATCGGCTGATTTACTATGCTTTTTTTTTTTTTTTTTTTTTTTTTTTTTACAGAAAAGCATAGTAAATCGGCAGAAAGCAGGCATTACGAATGGGAAAAAACGGTGTCCCTATCAGCTGATGTCGTGACATCACAGAATGAGCGGAACATGGGCGGGAGTTTGGCAGAAATGGGTGGAGTTACTGGTGATGCAAGGGGTGTGGCCTTAGTCCAGTTTTAGTCATAGTGAAAGGTGGCAACCCTATGTGCATGTAAAGTCAATGCAATGACAGCTTTAGGAAGAAAGAGGCCTGCATGATGTAAAGTACTGCATTTTGGGACACTTAGAGGCAGACTAAACAATCATAATTGCTTCAAGATGCCAGACCCCATGTGGTCAGACTCAGAAATTACATATAAAAATGTTTAAAAGCCTGTAAATAGTCCCAGAGTGGTGTTAAAATGTAGGAGACACCAAACCATGATGAAATAAACATATTTTTGAGTTTGTGGGTGCGGTTTTCTTTTAATGTTTCGAATGACACTAAAGGGAAAAAAGGTAACTGTAAATAAAACAATTGGTTCTTATTAGTATTTGTATAAAACATTCTGTGATATAAACTGCATGTTGTATTGTAGAGCAGTTTTGTAGAGTGTACAGTCTGAAGTATTTTAAGAATGTGCATTTCTGTGGGATATTTTCAGTGACTGCTGCATGTGTTGAAGATATTAAGGTAAACAAGTACCCTTTCAGTTGTATGAAATGTAGTTTATGTAGTGTATCAAGAGAATAAAGGCTGAACAGAAGTATGTTTAAGTTAATATAATGTGATCTTAGGCTGCTGTGGTGGAGTAGGGTGCAAAATTGTAGTGATTATATTATATGTAGAACGAAGTTGCTAATTCCCCCTTTTTTATATAAGGGTGAGTGCCTAGATTAATGTCTCTGGCTTAAGCTACAAACAAGATGTTAATCGTGTTACCCTGCTGCAGTCATCACACTTGGGTTATCCTGTCGTCAGGCGGTCCCGCAGTCGGCCTGAATTCCAAAGTCTTGGTCCGGCGTCGGTTGCTGTCGCTTCTTCCCTGACGTCAGTGCGCCAGGGGTATATATGATGCATCCGACACCATTTTCTTCAGTCTTTCTTGCCATGCAGTGCCCGAAGCAGAAGCAGTTCGCAAGTACCGGTCGGCCGACTCCTGAGATTTTCGAAGTCGAATTTCAGATCCGAAGTCTTCAATAAAGCTAAGTACCCCATTGGGGAAACTTTTCTTGCCACAGACCGATGTCAGAAAAAGTTAACAATTGTATTTTTTGTGGGAAGCAAATACCTCATAAGGATTTTCATTCTCATTGTATACCTTGCCTAGGCCCAGACCACTACGTCACTGGTTGTTGCTTTTGTGCTAGGTTCAATAAGCGTACTATAAAATAACGCTTTGATTTTGCATGACACTACTTCTGTAGAAAATTTAACTACACAATGCCGTCGGAGCAACCGACTACTGGCGTGCACAAAAAACGCAAGGATAAGGACAGGCAGCCTAGACCCAAGCCAGACTTTGAGGCCTTGGCTGGGCCGGTCTCCGGTTCACTGGTTTTCAGTGAGGCGCCTACTCAGCCCCTGGCTACCGCAGAATTGGAACCCGAGACCGCTTTGGATCCTTTGGCGGAGAGTGCTAGGCCGATGCAGCCATTTTCTTTAGGCCCTACCGACGACTTTGCAGAAAGAGATGTCAGTGCTGCAGAAACACCTTCGGTTTCTGAAGGTGTCTTCAGACCGACGGCGCTCACTATAAAAACGTATCCTAAGCTTAAGACTCCTCTTAAACCTAAAAAGACTGCACTTCAGTCTCCAGTTCAAGGCCCCATGCCTAAGAAACAGATGCTTAAAATGGCTGAAGATTTGATCTCTTTAATCAGGGGTTCCCAACCCCCCCCCCGACAAAAGGCCTAGACAAGAGGAAGATTATGCCTCCTCTGATCAAGTTTCTATTCCCTCAGGCTCCTCTGAGGAACAAGATTACTCCTTTTTCCCCTTATGAAGATTCTGATGCTGAAGATTCCATTCCCTCAGCTTCTCCCCCTGAAGACTACTCCTTTGGGGAAACTTTACACACTATGAGGGAACATTTTCACTGGGAATGTCAGGACTACTCAAAGAAAAGGCTCAGAGAGTTTCTTTTACTCCCCCAGCACATACCTCTTGCTATCCCCCCAGTTTTAGACATTGTGGATGATGTTTACTTAGAATCTAGTTTAAATCCAGATTCCCTGCCTCCTGCTCCAGCCAAACCAGACAGATGTTATAGAGTGCCTGACTCCCACAAATTCCTTTATAAAAGCCCTGTTGCTGACCCAGAGACTATCTCCCAGGTTCCCAAAGGGGCTAAGGCTTCTATGGCAAAAAATCCTGTACTCTCTGAAAGGGACTCCAGAGCACTAGACAGGTGGGGGAAAAAGGTTTACACCTCAGCCACTCTAGCTATGAGAGCACTAAATTGTCAATTTCACATGCTAAAATGCCAGCAATTTCTAATGTCTCAAGACAAAAAATGAGCACACTCCCTCAACAATCTGAATTGAGGGAAATGCTGGATCTGTTGCATGTAGCTGAACAGGTGGGCAAACATACTTTACAATGTGGATTTGATTCCTTGGAAGCTTCCTGTAGAGCAGCTGTTACTGGGGTCTGTTATATGTAGACATGCTTGGTTAAAGGAACAAACTCTGCCTGATCATGTTAAAGCAAAGCTTCTAGATGCTCCCTTACAGCAGGATGTCCTATTTGGAGTTAAAGCAGAAGAAGTCTTAAAGAAAATGGAGGATAAGGCAAAATCTATGCAGACGGTCAAAGATTTTTTACAGGTTCATCCCCCTCGCTTCAGCAGAAATTGGCCAACAAAAAATTGGTCCTTTCCAGCTACTGACAGACCACAGAGGGGTAAATACAGGCGCCCAAGAGGCAGAGGACAACCACAAACCCACTACAAACCTCGACAATGGGGCACTGCAACACAGAAGGGAGGAGAAGACAGGCCCCAAACTACTAGAAGGCAAACTCAATGACTTAAACCTCATATGGCCAAGCAAGACTCTCTTGGCAGCTCCCTTGGGAGGAAAATTAGCACTTTTTTCAGACAACTGGCACATCGTCACAAAAGACAGATGGGTCCTAGACATAATTCCACAAGGATACAGATTCCATTTCCACACCTTGCCAACGAAAAGAGGAATGCCAAACCTGCCACAAAATCAGTGGGCAGAGGCACAAAAACAAATTACAGCTCTCATGGACATGAGAGCCATTCAGTTGGTACCTACACGGGAGCAAGGCCAAGGATTTTACTCAAGACCCTTTCTAGTCCCCAGAAAGGACAATGCCTGGAGACCAATTCTGGACCTTTCAATTCTAAACACCTTCTTACAAGTACCCAAATTCAAGATGCTAACACTACAGCAGCTTCTTCCCATGTTGGGCAAGAAAGCATGGCTAGTAACGTTGGACCTCAAGGAGGCATACCTGCATGTCCCTATCGGACAAAATTGCAGAAGATACCTCTGTTTCATTGCAGGTTCAACCCATTACCAATTCTCTGCACTGCCCTTTGGCTTATCCACTGCGCCCAGGGTTTTCACAAAATGCCTGGCACCAGTAATTGCATACTGCAGACAAAGAGGAATTCAAATATACCCATACCTGGAGGACTGCCTCATCCAAGCAGAAAGCAAAGGACATCCTCTTACAACATCTGGCTTTTGTAAAACATCTTCTAAGTTGCCTAGGGTACACAGTAAACGAAAATAAATCAAAACTAGTACCCTCACAAAATATGACATTCCTGGGTACCAGCTTGAATACAACGGCCCAGAAGGCTTATCTGACGCCAGACAAACAACTACAACTGACTCAATATTTCAAAACAATGGCAACAAAGACCTAACTCCCTGCAAGAAAAATTCTGCAGGCCTTGGGCTTCATGGCATCTTGCATTCTACTAATACCATTTGCAAAGCTGCATATGAGGAAATTACAGTGGTACCTAAAAAGCGTATGGTCTCAGCACAGCCATAGCTTGGACACAATGATATCTCTCATTCCCTGCCTTCAACAAGAGTTTCTATGGTGGTCACAGGCATGTCACCTCAACAAGGGTCAGCCTTTCACCTTGCCCCCAGCCAGGCGAACTATGACAACAGATGCATTGGACTATGCCTGGGGGGCACACATGGCAGGACAGTGCGTTCAAGGCGTATGGACTGCAGATCAAAGAAATCTGCACATCAATCAAAAAGAGATGCTAGCTGCACAGAATGCCCTGGCAGCCTTCAAGAACCTCTTGCATCCAGGACAGCTTACAATAAGGACGGACAACACCACAGTAATGTGGTACATAAACAAACAAAGGGATACACACTCCTACCCTCTATGCAGGCAAGCAATGACCTTGTGGAACACAGCACTGGCTTACCAAGTTCAGCTACAAGCTCAATTCCTACCAGGAAAAAAGAACACATTGGCAGACGACCTCAGCAGAAACATCATGGATCCCCACGAGTGGAAACTGGATCCACAAGTATTTGCAATGATAATTCAAAAATGGGGCCACCCAGACATAGACCTGTTTGCCAGTCCCCAAAACTATCAACTAACAAAATGTTGTACAAGGGCACTTCACCATCAAGCTTGGAAAGTGGACGCACTCTCATTCACTTGGAAAAACCTGACAGTATATGCCTTCCCTCCATTGCCCCTTCTCTCAAAGGTGCTTCTGAAAGTCAGGAAGGAGAGACCCAGAATAATACTCATAGCCCCAGACTGGCCACGCCAGCACTGGTACCCACTATTAAGGAATATGGCCCAGGGCCCACCTTGTATTTTACCACAAATTGCTCATTTGCTCACACAGCAAGACAATCGGATTCTACACAGCCAGCTCAAAACCTTAAATTTGGCTGCATGGCAAATCACCTAAGCAACCAGCCAGCTCCTCTTCCTCAAGCAGTTATGGATGTTATTCTGGAAGCTAGGAGGCCCAGCACCAGGAAGGCCTACTCGGACAAATGGAAAAGGTTTTGCACCTGGAACCAAGCTAAAGGCCAAAATACCCTTCAGCCTCACATGCCTCAGATTCTACAGTATTTAACTTAGATGTTGCACAAAGGACTTTCTTTTTCATCTATTAAAATCCACGCTTCAGCTATTTCAGCCCACTACAACATGGATCCACCCTTATTTTCACATCCGCTTCTAAGGCAGTTCCTCAGAGGGACCAAAAACATTAGGCCTCCCAGGAGAGCACCTACACCAACCTGGGACCTCAACTTTGTTCTGGAAAAACTTACGCTGCCTCCTTTTGAACCAGCTTTCTCTGCTGATCTAATGTTTATATCATGGAAGACTGCCCTGCTGCTAGCAATAACTTCAGCCAGAAGAGTCTCAGAGCTTCAGGCACTAATGGCAGTAGAATCTTTCCTCATTTTCCATCAAGACAGAGTTTCTCTATGAACTAACCATTCCTTCATGCCTAAGGTGGTATCCAGTGTGGCTCTCAATCAAACCATCCACTTACCCACCTTCTTTCCAAATCCACAGAACAAAGGAGAAAGACTCCTGTACTCCTTGGACATTCACAGGCAACTACGTTACTACTTGGATAAAACTAAGGTTTTCAGAAAATCTGACCAGCTCTTTGTATCCTATGCTGCAGCTTCACAAGGGAAGGCTATATCAAAACAAACCATTTCCAAATGGATAGGACATTGCATTCATTTTTGCTATACCCATCATGGAAAGCCAGTTGCTGCTACCATAAGGCCCCACTCTACCAGGGCAGCAGCTACATCTACAGCCTTCCTCAGGGGGGTTCCAACCAAGGATATTTTGGAAGCTGTAACTTGGAGTTCAGTACACACCTTCACCAAACACTACCACTTACCACTTTACTCTAAGACTAGATCTGGCTTCACCACTGCAGTTCTGCAGGGCCTTCTAGCCTCCTCTAACCGTCTTTGACTCCTCCTCCCATCCTTAGCTTTGGGATTCTACCCAAGTGTGATGACTGCATCAGGGTAACACGATGAACATAGTACAGTTTTGTACCTACCATAAATGTAGATGTTCGAGTGTACACTCTGCTGCAGTCCAGGTTACCCTCCCTCCATCCCCTCTGACCTAACTAACTAAATCTTTACAATACCTTTGTGATGTATTTGCTTATAGCTGGAGGGATGTTGTGTTTGTGCTAAATTTTTTACATTGGTACTAATTACTGACCACCTTTTTGGGGGCACCTGATATCTGGGGCAAGAAAAACTGAAGAAAATGGCGTCGGATGCATCATATATACCCCTGGCGCACTGACGTCAGGAAAGGAGCGACAGCAACCGATGCCGGACCAAGACTTTGGAATTCAGGCCGACTGCGGGACCGCCTGACGACAGGATAACCCAAGTGTGATGACTGCAGCAGGGTGTACACTCAAACATCTACTTTTTTTTTGTATGCACATGGGTTTGAAAATTCAGACAAAATAATGAAAGCTGCAAAGATATTAGCTTGTTTTTTTTTCATTAGCAGATCTTATCAGTCAGACACTGGAAATCTACAGCAGTTAATGAGGTGAATTCTGTACTTTATGTTCTGAGTGAAGTTTACAAAGATTCCTTCATGCATCTGCAAGTTTTTTTTCTTCTTGCTGACTACTTTTACATGGAGACATGCTGTTTGCAGGTGCAAACAATCTTGAGAGTTCTGAACATTCCTCACTGAGGGAAATGCAAGATTTAAAGGTACAATTACAGCAGTTCAGTGAAAAATAAAGTTAAAAATTTTAGGAAGTTAATAAGAGGTAGTAGCCTTCCCAGCAGCCTTAATATTGTAATGCATTGAATAGAACAGTGCATAATTCAGTTTTTTAATGGTATTAAGTGCACTTTTTCTTATGGCTAAATAGTTAAATGTTTTTTGACAGCATACACACTATTAGTCCCATTTGGGAGGGTAATAGAGATAAGAAAAATATAGCAGTCAGTGCAAGTAGGAACACAATCTGCAACAGGTGCATTATTGGCAAACTTAATTTTAGATTAGGTTATGCCTATGGGTGCAGCTATGGATTCAGGGCAGTTATTTCTATTTGGAGGGCTAAACTTCATCTGTTGAAAGTGTACATAGTTTTTTGCATTTGTTCTAAGTTAGTAAGGTATGGGGAAGCTCTGAAAATGTATTTAGTGTTTTGTTTGAGAGGTTTCATCCTGCCAAGCACTAGCAGTCTCAAATGGAGATGTGAAGAAATAACAGTATAAAAGATCAGTCTGCCAAATATTAGTGTGTACATGTAATACATTAGTTGGAAGTACACATTCAAAAACTGTGGTATATAAGTGTTAACAGTAGCTTTTAATTATAATGGCTACTCTCTCCATAGTATCCTGGAATGTAAATGGCCTTACAGGTACGGACAAAAAGGAAAGAGTATTGAATTATATTAAGAAATGCAAAGGTTTACTAGCAATGCTGCAGAAGACATGTTTAGAAAGAAATGAGCATGTGAATTTACAAAGACAGGATTTTAGGATGGATATTTAGCACAATATCAGGGACAAAGAAACATGAGAGTTATGATACTGATTTGTAGAGGGGCTCCAATAGTGATAGAAAAGGAAAAAAAACAGTAATGGTAGATTTGTGCTAGTAAGGGGATATTGGCAAGGGAGAAGGATTATGCTACCATGTATTTACATTCCATCAAAAACTGCTATTATGGCGCTTAAAGAAAATTTGGGGAGAAATAATCAGCTTTCAGCAGGGAATATTACTTATAGGCCAGGACAGGAACTTGATTTGCAATAGTAATGGTGTGTCAGGGGGACATAGAATGGAAAACAGAACAAAAAAGGGTAGACTTCTGAAGTAATTTGTGAAAAATATTTGGTATGAAAGATGTGTGAATTCGGTAGTAGGAACTCTGACAGGATTTATATATCATTCCCCAAAGGTAGAGTAACTGGGGTAGACTGGTAGAAATTATATTTTCACAGGAGCATATGCATTTATTTTAACGTTTCAACACATCCTGTAAGTATTTCATATCTTTCACCAGTAAAATTAAGACAAAAATGCAGGGTAATGAAGTAAAAAATGAGAAACTGGAGCTTTCCCATCTCCCTGTTAACTTATTAGATCTGAGTGATGCCTCCAGGTGCTTCTGCAGTTACACCCTACTGATGCCTCTAGCTGTCAAATATGGCTTATTCATATTTGCATTAATAACTTCAAAACTATGCTACATAGAAAGTATTAAAATATTTCATCTTAGAGCATTCAAAATGCCAAACTCAACTGTGTTGATAGTTGACGTCTGTGTAGTGCAGGTAGAGCGATATTAACTGATGTCCCTCTATTCTCATGTTGCAGTATTCATCACAGTAGGGAGGTTGCTGCCTGCAGCACTGGACATCCAGTCAGTACACCAAAGTCTTTGGAGCAGGGGGGTATGTGCGAGTGACGTCTGCACGTACTCCCTTCAGAATATTTCTGCCGTAGTGAACTTCGGACTCCTGTTCACTAGTTCAGGAAGCAGATCACTTGTTTTTTCCAGATGATGCTACAGATAAGTACCCTGTTGGATTGTCTTGTTGACTTTGCTTGTTTCTGAAGATGTACATGTCCACTAGAAAGGGGAAGTGTGCTTTTGGGAGACAAATTCCTCACAAGGACAAGCACAATCAGTATGTATTTTGTTTAGGCGAGGCCCACGACCATACATCATGTGCTTTTGGTAAATCTTTTGTGCCTAAGACTCTCCGTGGCCATCTGGCCGCGCTGAAATTATATTTATAAAATCAAAGTCTTTGGCGTCTCGCGTTAGGTATGGAGGGTGGGATTGTCACATCTGACGAGCCGCCTCGGAAGAAGGCCAAAAAAGTTAGGCCTGATTCCCATGCTGCACCTCAGATATCCGGTGAGACTCTTGAGGCATATGAAAGCCCAGGATCTCTTTGGACCTCCGTTTCTCAACCTGTCCTGGGAACCACGGTGGAAGCCGGATTTAGCGGAAACAATGAGTATGTCCGCTGTGGTAGACCAGCCATCATCTCCTGATGGAGGAGAACCACAGCTCGTGGAGTCAGAGGGGCCTACTCCTACCCCTCCCATCCTTCCAGATGTCAGCGTTTAAACATACACAGCTCTCCACTCCTGTGAAGAGGAAACAAAAGTTAAAGCATTCAGAACAACATGTTCCTGGATGGGAAGTTTCCTTCCAGAGCCTTTTCAGGGCATTCCAGACCCTACTGACTCAGTTACCACAACCTGCTACCCCTCCACTACAGACCTTAGAGGTATCGGAGGAAGAATATTCCTCCTCTGAAGAACCCTTGAACTGCTCACAAATTGATCCCCCTAAAGATTTTATCACTCCTGAGGAAGAGGATCCCGTCACTCCTGAGTCTCCAGGAAAATAATTTACCTTTGGAGATACTATCTCCCACATGAGTGAACATGTTAAATGGCAGGCCTCAAATGCTTCTGACACAAAGAAGAGGTACTTTGATTTATTACAAATGGAACAGCCCTCCCCTTCTGCTGTACCTCCCTTACTTCCAGCCTTTCAAGATGCCTTTCTGGCTGCTTCACAGACCCCTGATTTCCAACCCCCAGCTTCAAAACGTCCAGGCAGGTTCTACAAAGTACCTCAGGACACTCAGTTCTTGTTTAACCACCCCACCCCCTGCAGATCCAGCAGTTATAGCACTTTCTGCTGATAAATCCTCCAGACAGCTGCCTTCATCTACTCTTTTTACCCTACTGACAAGGACATTAAATTCATAGCTAGGCTAGGCAAGAAGGTCTATACCTCCTCCACCCTTGCTATTAGAACCCTTAATTACCAAACCCACATGGCTAGGTATGTCTTGGACACCCTCTCCAAAGCCTCAACTCTCCTTTCTGATGTACCAGATTCACCAGCTAAGACACAGCTGAACACCCTCCTTTCCACAGCATATCAGGTGACTAGGCACTTCAAGTGCAGCTATGATGCTGTGGAAGCTTTCTCAAAATCTGCAGCGTCAGGCTGTGTTCTGAGGATATACTCCTGGGTGAGACTACAGTCCCTGCCTATGCATGTGCAAAGCAAACTGTTAGATGCACCTCTTGATAACAAGGCTCTCTGGACAAGCTTCAGCAAAATTCCTCAAATCCCTACAAGAAAAGGGAAAGGAATTACAAAATCTGAGGCATTTACTGGTGTCATAGGAATTATCCACAAAGGACTTCCTTTGTTAGGAGACAGTTTCCCATTCTGCTCCACCACAGGCAAAGGGACGAAGGCAAGCTAGGAAGAACTCCACTTCTAGATTCCCTTCCATACCCTCTTCCATTACCTTTCGGAGTCAGTCTGACCAAGCCAGACCACTTCCACTGTGACTTAAAACTTCTGCATCCCAACACACCTCTCTCCCTTCATCTCACACTTTCCCTAACCTCCTGGCGGAAGATCACATCAGAAAACTGGGTCCTCTCCATCATTCAGAGAGGTTATTTTATGACTTGGTGGACTTTGCCCCCCTTCCAGTGGATTGTACAACTTCCATCAAACCAGATTTATCTATTTCCCACCATTTCTCAACAATTACAGGCTCAGGGCACCATAGAAAGGGTACCTTTTCAACAAATAAACAAGAGTTTTTAACTCAAGAATGTTTCTGGTACCAAGGAAAGATGGTCCTTGGAGACCAATTCTAGACTTACTGTTCTCAACCTTTTCCTCAAGGTACCCACATTCAAAATGCTCACTTTGCATCTACTCTTACCCCTCATCCCAAACCAGACCTTTTGTGGTAGCTCTGGATTTGAAGAATGCCAACCTACACATTCCTATACACCCAGACTACAGGAAGTTCCTACGCTTTTCAGTAGGTTCCTTGCATTTTCAATTTTCTGCGTTACCGTTTGGGCTTTCCATAGCACCTTGAGTTTTCACAAAGTGTCTAGCCCCAGTGATTGCTCACTGCAGACCTCAGGGTATTCAAATATACCCATACCCAGACAACCTGTTAATTCCTCTTCAAGACTGTCAAACCCTCCACCACCACCTACAGAAGGTGACTACTACCCTAGCACAGTTAGGATTCACTGTAAAAAAACAAAAAGGGAAAATCCCACCTCACCCCATCTCAAGACCTAATCTTCTTTGGGTGCAGAATAAGACAGAGAGGATGAAGGCCTTTATTCCACATCAGAGGATAATGGACCTCACCCTTTACTTCAACAGTCTTATCCCTCTACCTTACTCACCAGCCAGGGAATTCCTAAGAATTTTAGGTTACATGGCATCCCTGATACCCATACTCCCTCTGGCAAGACTTCACCTGAGAAAGATCCAGTGGGTTCTGAAGACACTATGGAGTCAGCACTCTCACCCTTTGGATACCCCTCTCCCCCTCATACCATGCCTGAAGAAAGAACTACAATGGTGGATTACTGCCATGAGTCTCAACCAGGGAACCCAGCAGATCTGTACAGATGCCTCAGACATAGGGTGGGGAGCAGTGCTACTGCACAGTCACAAACAAAACACTGCAGGGAAATGGTCTACACTCAGAGACCATATCAATATCAAAGAAACAAAGGCACTTCTTCTAGCCCTACAGGCCTTCAAAATATCACTACTGTCTGGCACATTGAAAGTAATCACAGACAATATGATTGTCTTGTGGTACATAAACAAACAGGGGGATGAGATCTTACCCTGTTTGCAGTCTAGCCCCACAGATCTGGACCTTGGCATCAGCAATTCGTATTCACCTGCTAGCAGTGTACATTCCTTCAACAGAGAATGTTATGGCAGACACTCTCAGCAGAACTTTAGCACCCTGTCACGAATGGATGCTTCACAGAGAGGTGTTCCTGGATCTTATTCACAAATGGGGTATTCCACAAGCAAATCTGTTAACCTCCTCCCAGAACAGACAGATGCCTCTGTTTTGCACAAGGGATCCACATCCTCAAGCTTGGAAAGTGGACGCCTTCTCTTTTTCTTGGGCAGGGATGTATCTCTATGCCTTTCCACTTCACACAAATTCAGAAGGTCCTTCTGAAAATTCAGAAGGACAAACCAAAAATAATTCTGGTGACCCTCTTTTGGCCAAGACAACATTGGTTTCCACTTCTCCACCTTTTAGCCAAGGGCAATCATCGCAGGTTACCCCACCGACTAGACCTACTCGCACAGACTAGGGGATCCCTAGTACACCCTCAGGTGACTAATTTCAAACTGACCTCATGGGTGATAGGGTTCTAATCCCCTTCAGACACCTGTACTCCGAGGATGTACCAAGTGTTCTGCAGGAGACCAGAAAGCCTTGTACCAGAAGAAAGTATGTGTCAAGATGGAAATGATTCTCCAGGTGTTGTCAAAAGAAAAAAAACAGGACCCTTTATCCATTCCTGTACTCACAGTCCTTTCTTAGTTTTGTGAGCTCCTTCATTCAGGACTAACATATTCTTCAGTTAAGGTCCATTTGTCTGCCATTTCTGCTTGTCTGCTTTTGGTCCTTCCTTTGGCATCAAAGTTGAAGGTCAAGCTGTTCCTGAAAGGGGTACACCATATCAGACCCGCCTGCAGACCAATACCTCCACCTTGAGACTTAAATTTTGTACTTGAAAAAACTTACCTTGACACCTTTTGAGCCAGCACACTCAACATCCCTGAAACTATGTACCTTGAAAACAGTTCTGCTAGTGGCCCTCGCATCCGCCAGGAGGGTATCAGAAATACAAGCCCTGATGGCCATCCCTCCTTACCTTGTCTTCCATAATGACAGTCTCTCTAAGGACTAACCCTTACTTCATGCCTAAAATGGTTAATGAGCACTCAGTAAATCAAACCATTAACCTTCCTGTTTTCTACCCTCATCCTCAAAATTCCTCACAAGGGACTCTTCATTCTTTAGACGTCCACAAACAACTTGGTTATTCCTTAGACAAATCCAGACCTATCAGAAAGTCTGGCCAACTGCTCATTTTCTTCCACCCAAGGGCTTTAGGGAAGGCAGTCTTTAAACAGACCATTTCTTCTTGGATATCTAAGGCCATCTATATATGCTACTCCAGTCATGGCAGAGTTTTACCTGGACATGGTAAAGCCCGTTCCACCAGAGCAGCTGCCTCCTCAGCTGCCTTTTTCAAGGGGGTAGACTACGCCTCAGTCTTAGCTGCTACTTGGGCTTCAGATCATATCTTTATCAAGCATTACAAACTAGATTTAGTCTCCAGAGCTAGAGCTGGGTTTGCCAGATCTGTCTTACAAGGTCTCATTGACCAGGGACCACATACCTTCACCCAGGCTCATACCTAAAAGCTTTGCTACTCTCCCTAATGTGGTGAGTACTGCAACATGAGAATAGAAGTACATAGAGCAGTTGTGTAAGAACTTACCATAACCGTAGATGTCTTTTCCATGTTGCAGTACTCAGTCCCTCCCTCCTACCCCCTCTTTTGTTACTCTCCTTACCTTCTTCACCTGTTAATTACCTGTAGGGACATAGTCCTTCATCCAGTTAACCTCAGTAGCAGATACAGGCAATCAAGTACCCTATGGTCTAGTCTTCATGTGGGTCTTAAGGGACTTCCTTTTATTTTTCCGTCTCACCTTCAGGGTACTACTGTATGCAGCAGTCCATTCTGAAGGGGGTACATGCAGACGTCACTTTTATAGCCTATGTCGGTTTATGGCTCTGACCAAAAACGTTGCATGTACCTCCTGCTCCAAATACTTTTGTATACTGGCAGGATGTCCAGTGCTGCAGGCAGCAACCTCCCTACTGTGATGAATACTGCAACATGGAAGAGAAGGACATCTAAGGATATGGTAAGATCTTACAGAACTGTTCTTTCATTGATGTGTATGTATGTATATGTGTGTGTGTGTATGTATATATATATATATATATATATATATGTATGTGTGTGTATATATGTATATATATATATATATATCTCATATGTATATGTATATATATATATATATATATATATATATATATGTATATATCTCAAGAATCCGAGATAAAGACAGAGACAAAGTTATCAGGACAGTGACCGAGAATCAGGGTTACATTTGACATGTACAACAGCAACCACTCAGTGAAAAAACAGCAAAATACAACCCAAGGGTGATCCACAAGTTTATTTGTAACAAGCTCTCTACCTCTGATGTTTGAAATGTATCTGTACCAGTCATTTAGAAGATTTTATTTACTTATGCATGCATGCTTTCTTGACCTGGTTAGTCCTAGCAGGCCTGTCTTCGTGGCCTCCTTTTCACGACAGACCCAAGGTGGTATCCATACTGACTAGGGGGAATTTGGCCAGTGCACAAGGAAAGTTCCCCTATTGTTTTCAACAAGTGCCTTGGATTATTTACATCCACCTAAAACAGGCACCAACTTAGGCAAATCAGTCCATCTCATCGGAACATCTCATCTGAAGGATGGCACACTTAGGAATACAGCACCCCCTTTACCTTTCAACAACTTTGCTCAAGAATCGGGTAAAAGCCAAAAATAATGGGCTGGGGGGCATGCATTTTCTGAAGATCAAGAAGTGGAACAAACCTCTGTTTAGCATTGACTGACAAGTGATTTACCAAAAATATTAAAAATGTTGTGAGGGACAAGGCAAAATGTGATGCAAAATCAGGTACATTCTGCAAACTCCAGGACATCTGAGAGCCGCTGTACTACAATTGCAGTCCTGGGAAATGAATCTAAGCACCTAATGTGACAAAAGAACCTGCAGCTTGCTGTTTTACTACCTAATTATTTTATTCTAATTTCCTTAGGTGTCTGTACACTTTACCCCAGGAAAGGAGGATCAAGCCCATTATGCACTTGAAGCAGGGTGCAGACTTCTTGATTTTTATGTAAAGTACTTCAATATCAGCTATCCTCTTGAGAAGTTAGGTAGGTGGTTTGTTTTTAAGTTATTAAAATGAGCTCTGCTCTTTTACTTGCAATGTTTTTCAACTGTATGTGAAATATACTGTTGCTGTTTTATGTGATATGGAATGTAAACATCAGACAGTTCCAGTGTATCTTTTCCTTTGTAATACTTTGTGTGCAGTTTCCTTGACATCCTCAGAAGTTGAAGCACTTTTTAAATGGGGGAAATCAGAAAATCAGAAGGGAAGAGTAGACAATTTAAGCAAAGCGGTGCATAAGTTGTGTAAAGAAGTCACTTTTTTCATTGGCACCTGATAGGAATAATTTAGAGATCAGACTAGCGGTGGTACAGCGGTAGCATTGGTGCCTCACAGCAAGAGGTTCTCCTGTTCAATTCATGGCTGGAGTTTCTCCTGTGTGGAGTCTGCATGTCCTCCCCACGGTCAAGTGGCCTCTGAAACATGTGTGAATGGGCATGCCTTCGCTGAAGGTTGGGCGTCGGGCTGGCAACTCGGCACCATAAAAAAAAAGTCTATTGCCAATCATTAGCGGAATGGAGTTCTGCTGTGGCGACCCCTAATCAGGAAAGCCGAAAAGACAAACAACAACAATTATGTACATGTAGCATTCACCTGAAGTAAGAATAAACTGACTACAATGTCATATGTGCATGGGAAATTTAAGCTGAAGAAGTGTAGTTGTGTGGTCATGTACTCTGAATGTGTAGACCTCATCCCTATCCTATGCTAAAATGCATCTAGAAGTAGAATTATTGTATATAGTTTCATTGGATAAGAGAGGAAAGGCAAAGGTGAGAATTAAGGAAGGATAATCTTATGGAAGTTAGTAATGATGCATGCAAAGCCTGTAGAAGATAAAATCCCCTGACTTCATTGCACCAGTGATGGAGGAGGAGTTGAACTATGTCCTGTGTAATGGCAGGTGAAAAGGTATTGGTCTGTGTGAGTTAGTGTTGTCTTCTCTGAGCTTCAAGCAGTTTAGAAGAGTGAGAAAGGAAAACAGTTGTTAAAAAAAAGAGAAAGAAAAGCAGGTAGAATTCAGAATCATGGAAGCTGTGCCTTTAAGGGGAATTCCTCAGTAGTTGGAGATGTGTGTGCTTTGTCTTCTTCATCAGACCACTTGGTAATGGTTCTTGTCGAATGTACATCATGTCTAAAGCCTGTTCACCCTTTTGTCTTGTGCACTGCCCTTATGGTTTATAGTGTGCAAATACTGGTGATGTCAGATATAAAGATATATAATGTGAGAATTGAACCGAGTTTGATCAAAGACTCTATGTTCTTTATACACCTATTTTAAAACTCACATTGCATAATTATTTTATAGTTTATTTAAAGTCGGTGTGTGTAATTGTAACTATTTATCCCAATTGCATTCCATTTAAGAGGTATAACAGCTGTAGTTGTATGTAATTGTGCAGTAATGACACATAAGTAATATCTTTGAGGGTATTCCATTAGTTGTGTATATGTGCCATGTGGTTCATCAGAGCAGTTCATTAAAAGTTCTTGTTTAATACCTAGTCATGTGTAATGGCAGTGAGCAGTTTGGAAACGAAGAAGTGGCTGCATTAAACATTTTCATGTAAAGGTGAAACAGTACTGCTGTTTGATTTTAGTGTTGCAAACGTAGATATCTGCTGTTGTGGCAGCAGTTAGAAAAAAAGATTATTATGCTGGTTCTGTTGAGTGTTGGACTACAGAATAAATAAATGCACTTGCTATTGGGGGAACATTTAACCTGTGCATGGCTTTCACTAACGGCTCTGAGGTTACTGCTGTAGCAAGAACATTTTATCTACAGAATAGCAATTGCGGTTTGATCCTGTAGAATGTATTGACCACTATAGAATTAAGAGTGTAGATTCTTAAAAGACGATTTCAAGAGACTAACTGAATAGATGTCAGTGGTCTGAAATGAGTAAATAAAGGCATAAAAGGATATGAGGCGGGTACAGGCACGTTTCTTGTAAATCCCAAAAGACTGAGGAACGGAAAATGTCTCTGCTTCTTTTTAGTGAACATAAAGCTTGAAGTTATCAGTTAGTCTTTTCCTTTGTGGAGGCTGTTTGTTCAACTTGAGACTAAGTAAAAGAATTGTAACCTACCTAGACATAAATGGCGAGCTGTGGCAGCCATATTTTGTCAGACAAATCTGACTGCTTTTGAGCTAGGCTAGAGCATTTCAACTTGGGGCAGTTTATTGGATTTTGTTTACCGTGACCTTAGAAATATGTTGATTCTGTGCTACACAAAAGGCTAAAACACTAAACTGCATTTGAGCTAATTCAGATCTCCTTTTTGATGCCATCCTTCGTGTCATGCACTCCAATACTCACACTGTCATCCTTTTTCAGTTTCTATGTTCCTGCCTCCCAATTGGTGTGGATTGTGCTTCTCACACCGTGCTATGAAGGTATTGCCGTATGTGTTTCTTCCAGTATGTACCTGTATAGGACCTACCCTACTTCATTTTAGGTGTTTGTCTTTTTTGGTATTCTAGGAGTCTTTTGTGATGACAGTTTCATTGTTGTATATGTGTCTTGTGCCAGAATAAAACAAGTGATCCTTGCTATGTTCTTTATTTCTCTCCATTCACTGGAACAGAACTTGAATGTTCAGTTTGTCTTTTTCTTTGTACAGAAGTTACCTTCCTCTAGACTTAGTAGTCTCTTAACTGACATCGACATACTCCACATGATTTCACCTGTTTTTCAAAAATGTAGTGTGGCAACAAATTATTGATAGTTTTCTCTTGCATGAAGCATGTTGCATTTAAAACATTGCAGTTCTTATCGCTATTTTTAGTCATGTTTCTCTTCAGCGCATGAGCATAAGTTACAGGTTAAGGGGAATTGTTCTAGTAAAAAAAAATACTAATGTAGAAAATTAAAGAATAATTTTTCACTATTCTAAGGATAAGATGGTGCCTTCTTGAGGAATTTCAAGGTTGAAAAGGACTTTACACAGATGTCTGGAAAAAATTAGCTTTCACAGATGCCCAGTCCCATGTACTCGTATGCTTCCAATTCACAGAAAGTAAAGAAAAATATTTTTTATGGGAATAAGGCAATCTGTTTTGATAAAGAGAAATACACCAAGTTTCATAGCTGACTTTGTTGGGGCAAACCTAATCAAATGACTATTGAATCCCTTCTTATGCTGCACTATCTGGTAAGACTAATTTGGTTGCATTAGTACTTACAATGGCATTAGTTCAAACACTACTGCTTTCTTGCATTTGTTTCATATTTTTGACAAGGTGGGGATTTAGGAATTCTGATACTGAGTTCAGAACCACATTTCAAACAATGACATCAGAGATCTGAATCATCACTTAACAAGGAGCTTGAACTTACGTTGCTCACAGCCATACATCTTAACCTCTTAGAGCAAGAAATCTGGACAAAGCCATAAACAATTGGGGGACAAAGACTCCAATATAGGGACAATTTTTAAATATTGAAAAAAAGCCATAAACTGAAAGGTATGAAGTCTGAA